>NC_044361.1:600000-896545 GCF_007364275.1 Archocentrus centrarchus
CTCCTCGGCCTCGGCTTCAGCCTGGCGTACGGCAGCATGTTCACCAAGATCTGGTGGGTCCACACCCTCTTCACCAAGAAGGACGAGAAGAAGGAGAAGAAGAAGGTAAGGAGGAGCGGAGGGTGGAAGGGATTAGCCTCTCGGCAGTCTCCAGAGAGCAGAGAAAGGACGGGATAGTGAGCCCAGGCCGCCCAGCATGTGTGGCACCAGCTGATAAAAGAGTTCTTTAAAAACTTTGCAGCCTTCGTAGTAACATAAGCTTCTGAGAGGCCGGCGTCTCACCACCAGAGTGCAAGGATGAGGGTTGGACTCACACTGATATTGATACTGTACTTTATGCATAATGCACACATGGAGAGGCTGACTCTGGGCTCCCGATACCCTCGTCGTCACATTTATTCGCATGCTAACACAGGGTGTGTGTGTGTGTGTGTGCGTGTGTGTGTGTGGGCGCGCGCGTGCGTGCGTGCACCCTCTTTAAAGATAGTGTATCCTGCAGCCAGTAAGATTTGCCAGTCTGTGATGTGTTGTGGGAATTTCTAAGACCTAATCAGAAGAATAAGAGATTAAGCCATTTATGGAATATTTATGAATATGGATGAGTATTAAAGTTCTGTGCAGAAATCCAACCTTCAGGGGGTTTATTATTTGAGCCAAAGCACAACGAATCAGGTTGACTTTCAACTATCTTCGTGTCCACAGAAGGGCAATTTGCCAGCGAGCTCTGTGAGCGTATTTAAAGAAACTTTCACAAATGGAGGGGAGAATGGGCGCTTTTCAAATCATTTTTCATGCAGCTGGAATGAAGAGGCGGCTCAGGACTGTGTAATGTGTTTTTATTTTATTCTTCGGTTTGGGCCGCTCCGCGCCTCAATGGCTGTTACTATGTTGGAGGTGCTGCGAGTGAGCCGGCATGGCTGGAGTTAGCAGAGGGGAGCGAAGTGGGGGGGCTCATTTCTGCTGCTTGTTTTTGGTTATGGCTTTATTGCTTCTATTATAGCTCAAGTTAAGAATAATAGAATTGATACCACTCGCTTCCACACAAAAGCAGTGTCATCTCAGTTTGTATAAATGATGATTTCAGGTGGGAGCTCAGCGGCCGCACACACACAAACACGCTCTGTTTAGACACACATTCAGAGAGACAATTGGTGCCCAGTCATGCAGAAATCACAAGGACGCCTGTCGCATTATTTGTCCTGTAGTTTGTCTTTGTTTGTGGAGCGGCCCGCGATGCCCTTGGATACTGATGACTCCTGTGTTTCTGTTTGTGTGTCTCCATCTCTAACTCACACAGCAACACTTGGAGCCATGGAAACTCTACGCAACGGTCGGCGTGCTGCTGGCTATCGACTTCCTGTCACTTATGATCTGGCAGATTGTGGATCCTCTGCACATTACTAAGGAGGTAGAGTACTAGAGACAGATGAGATCATTTGTGTGTCACCACCCATCTGCACAGAGCACGCAGCCGCAGCCAGAAACACAGCAACGAGACTCTGAGACGTGGATGAAGAAGTGCTCTTTCATTTGGATTCAGAGTTTGCAAACAGGATAAAGATCATGTTTAAGCACAGAGATTTTTAGGACTGTATATTTATCCCAGGGCGATAACCTGGGCGTTGCATCAGGAAGGGCATCCAGTGTAAGAAATCTGCCAAATCAAACATGCTCAGCTATCCACTAAATCAGAGAGCAGCCAAATGTAGCTTTAATATGTTTGTGTGTGCCTGATGTTTGCTAAAAGCACAGTTTAGGTAAGCGAGTTTCATCCCTGCCTCATTTATGCTCTCAGTAACGCTGCATGTTTTAACCACCTTTAGACTAAAAATGACTAAAAGCTTGGACCAGTTTTATTCTTTGGACTCAACATGTGGTTTTGCTGTGTGTCATTACAGTCATTACAAAGGAGAGAAGCATCCCTGCTGTTGCTGTGGCGTTATGCATTATGAGCAATAAAGTTAGAAATTGGCCGTGCAGGCCGGTGGTACTGATGCTGTCACTGCTGAAGCGTAGCTGTAGTGCTGCTAGAAATCATAACTGTGCTTTGGTGTCTGCAGACATGAAAGAATATGATTGGTTAACTTCCTTTGTTTCTTCATACCAGCAGCTGGTCACCTTTTCACTGCTAGTGTGAGCACAGCATTGGTGCATAAAAAGATTTTTTTTGTGTGCTGATCGGATACGCTGTATTTTTGCCACCATAGACTGTATATAAAAAATGATGCAGCCTCATTCATCAGTTAATGCAGATCATTTTGAATCCTGAGCAGGAGCGTTATGGATCTGACGTGTACGACCCTGCTCTCTCTCACGCTGCAGGCCTTCCCTAAGTGCACCTCATTTATTATTAATTATTTTACTCTAAACTTGACCACAATTTACCAGCTCAGCATCACTGTGTATGAAGCAAAGCCTGAAACTAGGGTTTGACCGTGCGCCCCCTGCTGGCCAGTATAAAGAATGCAGGTACAGTAACTCCTGACTCCACTTTTCCGACCCAAACGCTGCGTAAATCTTTCATGTCAGCAGAAAGCTGCTAAGTGTAATTTCTGCACTTCAGCTGGTCCTCCAGAGACGGGCTGACCAAACAGCTCAGAGAGATGTTGCTGCTGCAGAGAAGGCTAAACATTTGTTTTGCTGCTTTTTGTCCCCTTAGTGGCCAAGTTCACTTTCTTTGATATGTTTTTTGATGTCATAAAGAGCCGTGCGGTCAACAGACATTTTGACATGTCACAGTGGGGAGAAATGTATAAACTAATGAGGTTTTTTTAAACTGCAGTTTTTCTTTATTTAGATTCAAGTTTTATTTCATTTCAGAGCTCAGCAGAAGCAGAAGTCAGTTTCCTTTAGGTCTCTCTTCATTCTCTGTTAACTCCTGAGAGAAATATCTGGCTGCTAACTAGCTGCTTACTAACTGTGCACAGTAGGCTTTTGCAGCTTTCTCGCTAAAAACGGCTGCCTGCTGCAGCTGAAAACAATGCTTTGAGAGCTGTGGTGAGTGAAAACACTGGGGCACAATATGCTGTAAAACTAAGAGGAACTGCAGTGTGTGTTTGCCACTGTGAGTCACCTCTTTCATAAAAGAAAAAAGCATGCAGGTAAATCATTGCTAACATGAGAAATTAGATTTGAAACCACTCTGATGATGTGAAAATTGCAAGTGCTCTCCTCTTTTTACCACTTCACGGTTTCTACTCCAAAAACTGATCTGCATTTCAAGAAGGAGAGATCATTTGGAAGAAAATTTATTTCAGAAACACGAGCATGCAAATTGAAGTTATTTTGGTGCGGCTCCGACGAGCAGAGCCTCAGATGAAGGTAGGAGGGCGGAGTGGATAAGAGCAGTGATGGTGAGATGATTTAGTCAGCGAGGGAAGCGGAAGTGACGCAGACAAACCAGAGCAGCAGGAACAGCTCGAATCAGGATGAACTGAACATCCAGCTTCGTTTCTGCACAGCGGTAACTTCCTCATTGGTGTCCTCATGTTACAAAAACACCACAGGGAGCCTTTGGATATTCAGAAACACATGACGTGAGTTATGATGGGCTTTTTGTAGTGATGCCACAGACTGTATATAAAGATGGCCCTTCATCTTACTAACATATTAAAGGGAAGTCAAAATGTGTCAGAAATAGTTACTGCACATGCCCATCAAACTCCATGAGGCCTAACCGGGATCTGGATGGTCAGAGACGCTTCATGCCAACTGTTTTCTAGCTTCTAGCTGTCCATCTACTGCACCTGCATGAATAATAATGCTTTACCTTGATACCGTCTCTCCACCCATGGTTGCAGCTGTGCAAACTCGTCCTTCCCTCCATTTTTCCTCTTCTGATTGTCACTGGTTGCACCGAGCAGGAACCTGCGCAGTTGGAAAATTAAGCCGAGACAGTAACGCCAAAAATGGGAAAGCAGTTCATCAACGTGTCAAACATGATCCCTGCAGAGTCCCATGTTTGAGTGCCCAATACACGCGTCAGCAGCCTGATACAAAACCTCTGTGTGTGTCCATGTGGGCTCATTATGGGCGTGGCCAGTTTGAGTGATAGGAGCTACGAGCTGGTAGGCCTGAACTGAGCTAATAACAGAGTCACTAAAGTGTTCTTTGGATCATTTCAATTCATGCCATCACATGCACCTTAGATGAACATGGCAGCTCATTCTGAGGCTGCAGAGGTCACACAGCAGTGCTGATCATGGTCTCTGAGCCCACGTCTTACAGGTGGGAACACAGCAGAGTTCACACAACAACACGCAAACTGAGTCGAACTCTTTGGTCTTATTAGCAGAAAATTAGTGTCAGAAATGACACACGTTATTATTGTGTATTCAGCCTCAGTGAGGAGCTGGGATTTACAAACCTGCACCACCTCAGTGGCTGTGATTATAGTCAGATCTTTTTAAATTGCCGTATTTCATATCCTTTTAATTCAGTGATCTATATGTGACTGTGGGGAAGGCCTTATTTACCCGGGTGGGTCGGTCACTGGGGCTTACTGGCTGTGCATTTTTGCCTATGCTGCTATTTCATTGTTTCTTATTGTCTCCCCCTCTCTGTCCTCCCTATCACTTTCCCTTCCTCACTTTTATCCTTCCTTTCCTCTTTCCTCTTCCATCGTCGCCGTGTGAGTAGAAGTTCACTAAGGAGGCCCCTAAAGAAGATTTGGATGTCCTGATTCAGCCCCTGCTGCAGCACTGCAGCTCAAAGAAGATGAACACGTGGCTCGGTATCTGTCCTCTCATAACAATCTGTCTCTCTATTACTCTTGGCCCGGCTCTGGTTTTGAGTATCTTTGTCACACATGGACATATGCACACACACACACACACACACACACACACACACACACACACACACACACACACACGTCGCTGCCGCTCACTCAGAATTTAACCGGTCTCATATCACAGCCCTCGCCTCCCTCAGCCCCCGCCACCCCGCCACATCTGAGTCCTCTTTTCTCTCCTGCTTTACTCCCTCTTTGCTTTTTGTCGGCCCACGCAGTCCCTCTCTCTCTCTGTCTGTCTCTCTGCTATCTGTCTTAGCGTGGCAGCTCTTATGAAAGTATAATGGTGCTGAAATTCAAATAATGTGGGTCACAAACTGGGCCATTGCCCCATAGCATTTCCCTTCTCTGGGAAGAAAAGATGGTGCTTTAATATGAGGCGGAATAAAGAAACAATGGACGTTCTGAATAAGTGTTGAATTTGACTCAGTCGCTGCTCCGTCACTCTCTCTGCCTCTGACTGCATGTCTTTGTTTCCAACCTAGTTTCTCTTCACTATCTATTGTATCAACACTTTAAACCTGTGCAGCATTTTTCTTCTTCAAAGGCCACGTTGAATGTATCACCAGCACCTGATGTTATTTCAGCATGATCCCAAAATTTAATAAATCTGCACGACACCCAGAATAACTCAGTGATTTTCACCCGGGGACTAAAGATGGCTGATGGCTGGTTGTTTCCTGCTAGTCTCTTCCTGTTTGGACGTCCCCAGAGAGTCTGAGCTGTGCTAGCAGCTCAAGTCCAAAACAGTCTCACTCTCAACTCATCAAATATTGAACACTGGCCACATTTTAACACTCTGGGTAACCTTTAGTGTCCCTTCCACCATCATCTATAATACAGGCATAATCCCACCACTTCCATGCAGTAGTTTTTGTTTCATGTGTTAGATCTCGCTCACACAGCTCCACAGCCCAGTTGGAGACCTGCTGCCAACCTGCAGTCAGAAAAGATGTGTAAAAATATAAAAATCATCGTCATCAAGTCAGGGTCACCAAAGTGATTCCGGTCAGTCGCTCCATGGTTGTACCACAGGAAAATTCACCCAACATTTGAGGAGAATAATTCATGGATATTGATATCCTGACTTTTGGACCTCGGCTCCAAAAACAGTTTCTACAGTTCCCACAATGCATCTCGACCCTGCCTAATCTGTGCACAAGCATTATGCAGCTGTTTTTATAGGATAGTAATGGCTCCGGTTTCTGGTAGATTCACTGAAACGCATAAAAGTATTGAAGAAGTCGTACTGAGTGTGTCACCATGACTGCCTAATGACCTGGAAGTGAACATTAGGGGAAACCCTGACTCATCGAGTTTGGGGACTGTGACGGACATCGATCGATCTCACCCAGCAGGCGGATCTTCATCTCCAAAAAAGACCAGATTTCAGTCAAGGCTTTATTTGGATAAATTGGCCAGATATTCAGAATCTAAGTGGCTGCTCTCTTGCCTGAAACAATATTAAAATTTAATGGCATAATAGCAATTCAAGCTCCTATGTCTCTTATGTTGCTGCTTATCCAAATCCAGCCCATCAACAAGCCCCCGGTTCTGCTCCCATCCTGGAGCCGTTCCAGTTTTCCTGGATGTGTTCTCTTGCTTCTTTCTTTTCCCCAACCTGCCACATTTAAAGATTAGGAGTGCATTTCCTTAGCATTCACTCTTCCTGTAACATGCACAGCATCGTGTTTGTGGCGCCAATAACCATATATATATATATATATATATATATATATATATATATATATATATATATATAGGGGTGTGACTCGATTAGAAAAATTAATCTAATTAATTAGGAGCTTTGTAATTAATTAATCAAAATTAATTTAAATATTTAACATGATAAATATTATTTAATATTAATATTTAATTAATATTTAAGTTTGGTTGATGAATGAATCAATATACTTAAGCCTAAACTTCAAAATTTTGTTTATTTTCCCACCAGTCTACTACACAGACCAACGAAGGGTGTTTCATTTGTGTTTCAGGTGTTCATGTTTAATGTGTTTGCAGATTGTAGTTGATTTTTTTTTTATATATTATGAATATTACTCTGTCCTCTCATGCTAAACTCTTAGAGTCTAGTCATAATGGGGACTGGCTCGATCGCACTCTCAGAAGCTAATGACCAAGCATATAGCCCCCGCTGACATCTCAGCAGTCTTAATGTTGTCCCTTACCCCCCCTCATAGTGTTGTATGTATTTAATGCGCTGCAGCGTGCAGCTGTCAGGGAGCCAGGAGAGTCTAAAGAGTCAGAACAGCCTTTTACGTGCTGCGTTACCCTTTCCCGTTACAGTCATCCTTTTAGAGGCACATTTATGACAACACTATTACACGCTGACTAAAAGCTAAAGCCAGTGTTATGATAATACTTTTCGACCACAGACGTCCTGCTTTAATTTATTTTTTTGTTCACGCTCCATTCAACAAAGAGAAACTGTGTATTTGTAAGTTTAGCTTTCAGAGGAGGTGCTGCTGCCCCTCTGCTGGCTTCCAGCAGTTAGGCAATGAGTTGCAATCAGGCTTTTAGGGAGGACGGCCTTAAAGAGACAGGAGCCAAACAGCTTGTTACAGGCACAGGTTGAACTGAGCAGGCAGTATGAATATAAGAACTTTTTAAACACTGTTTATTTTATGTATGTTATATAAATATTTCCACTGCTCACCTCTCCACCCTCTCACTGCTCTCTCTCTCTCCCACTTTTCCTTCAGGGGTGGTTTATGGCTACAAGGGTCTGCTGCTGCTGCTGGGCATTTTTCTGGCCTACGAGACCAAGTCTGTCTCCACAGAAAAAATCAATGACCATCGGGCTGTGGGGATGGCTATTTACAACGTTGCTGTGAGTCCGTAAAGAAACAACTCCATCGTGCCTAAGCCCGTTTCTGGGTGCAGCGCTTTAAATTTTTACAGCTGTCTTGCTCCTGTAGGACGTGGAATAACAAAGTGGCAATAAGTATGGTTTTTATTACTCCACAGCACAAAACGCCTGTAGTATATCAGCGGGGAGTTAATCAGTGCCAGTGGTCCATGATTACTTTGGAGCTGAGATTTCCACAACTTACTTTCCAGCTCATTTGGCCGAGAAACTTGGCCAGCTACAAGTCCAATTCTCAGGCGATCCATTAAGGTCGTGGTCATTCGTAAAGTTACTGTCACAGGTAACGTACGGGAGCTCGTGTAACTTCCAGAAAACCATTAGTGATACCTCGGTGCCAACTGCAGCCATCATTCATTAGCATGCAGGATGTGCTTGTGCTGTGTGTGCAAGCTAACACCAGTCAAAGCAAGAGCGCTTTTATATTACACCAGATTCTGTTTGCAAAGACAGCAGGAGAGCAGGAGCAGCTGAATCACAGGAGGCGGAGTTACTGAGGGGCTGTGTCAGGGCCCCACAACTCAGAGCTGGAAATTAGTGTGTGTGTGTGTGTGTGTGTGTGTGTGTGTGTGTGTGTGTGTGTGTGTGTGTGTGTGTGTGTGTGCGTATGTTTATAATACCTTGTGGGGACAATTTTCCTGACATATACTACGTTGTGGGGACCAATTGCTCCTTGTGGGGACTGGAACCTTGTCCCCACAAGGGGAAACCCTGTTTTTGGGTCAGGGGTCAGAGTTAGGGCTAAGGTATGAATTGAGTTTAGGTTAGGGTTAGGGTTAGGTATGTGATGGTTAGGGTTAGGAAAAGGGTAAAGGTAAGGTTTAGGCTGTAGAAATGAATGGAAGTCAATGGAAATTCCCCACAAAGATAGCAAAACACACTTGTGTGTGTGTGTGTGTGTGTGTGTGTCCTCCAGGTTGGAGGCTACGTTTCCACCGCCGAGGTGCCGGTGCCGGTGTCAGTTTCAATGATCCAGCGAAATGCTTAAGAACGAGTCTGCGTTTCCACCGCGTTTGTGAACTGATCCCATGTTTCGGCCGAGTGAACGGTTCAAACGCCGGCACCAGAACCCTGTCGGTGGAAAAGTGTCCTGAGTGTCCCGATTTCCACAGGCACCACCGTCACCTTCACCTCCCACATCCTCTCTAGCTCTGCTCTCAGTTTGTGGTATTTATCGAGGTTCCCGTGTTCCTTTTTCTGGATGTTGCTGTATATAAATGTGCATTTCTGTCCATATCAGAATAAGGTGCTGAAGGTGGTGCCTTGCTGCCATGATACTCTTGTTTGTAAAGTGGACGCCCAAAGGCATTTCATGATAAATAATATTAAATAAAATCAAAAGACTAAAAAAAGACTTTTATTGCACAGCACTCTGATGTAACTCAATCATATCAGAGTGCTGCAGTTTCAGTGCTGAGCACACACAGCGTGGGTAATGCAAATACATCCACGAGCCTGCTCACCCAGTGTGGAGTTATCCGGTCCCACCGCAGCAATAGGTTTAAAAATGCACCCGTTCGGGCCCTAAAGGATGGCAGTAAGAGCAGCCGTCAGTCATAAACATTTTTCAGCGGCTGTTAATAGCAAGTGAATCATCTTAAACGGCGGCACCTAGGATGCACTTCACACTGAAATAGCAGCCATTATGTTCACCGCAGCCACTTTAGACAAATTCTTGCTGCCATTTGCTGACACCGGTGACACAGACTAACTTTGGAGCTGATGTGAAACGTCTGGAGGGGAAAATGGTTTCTGTTACTTTAACTGCCAGAGTTTTTCAGAAGTAGGCAAACATTTTTTCAAACATATTTATTTCTGGTTCTGTTTTTAACTGAGATTTTCCTGCACTAGCCCCGATCCCATTACTAAATAAAAAAGTGCTCCCTAATGAGCATCTGTGCATTTATCATCTTATACTCAGTGGATATATAATTAATAAATGGATAGATCTCGCCTCATTTGTCAAGGAAAAGATTTATCATCCATCCATCATTTATGGTTGTTTATGATGTCATTAAATGCAGCTTTGCGTGGCCATTTCATCCCATGGCTCCTTAATGCGAGTCAAGTCTAATGGTGCTATTTTATCTTATAATATTCACATTTCAGTTTTATGACGATGTGAATAGTTAATGGCGTCTGTAAAGGGACCTCCTTCCTCTTTGCTAAGCTGCGAGCTCCAGGCTCTGATGAGATGACAATGTGGTGATTGTCAGCACGCTGGTGCCACTTCAGTCATGACTTTTTAATGCTGTTTTCACATGGGAGCCCTCCCCGGAATGACAAACAGATGCCTGATGCTTTTATGGTTGTGATTTTCCTCCACTCTCATCCTCTCACTCTCCAGCCTCCTGTCCTCCAACCCTACCTCCCTTCTTTCTCTTTACCTTTAGTCGCGCTCTTCCCTTTGTTCTTACTTGTCGCTCTCTGTCTTCCTGCAGGTGTTGTGCCTGATCACAGCTCCAGTGACTATGATCCTGTCTTCGCAGCAGGACGCCTCCTTTGCCTTTGCCTCTCTAGCTATCGTCTTCTCTGCCTACATCACCCTGGTGGTGCTCTTTGTGCCCAAGGTGCTCCTGCTTATGATTGATACCTTTTAAGAACCACCGGCATTCACAGTGCAGTGAAAGTGAAGGTCAAACATTTCAGTTTCAGCATCTTTAGGAAAAGCTGTAAACTTCCTGTTATTCAGTCTGACAGCTTTTTGTTTTCTGAGCTGCATAAACACGCTTTGATGTTTGAGTGTAAAGCAACATTGGACCGGCTCACGTATCATATCTGTCAGAGTTTCACTGTTAAAGTAATAAATGTCTTACTGGAAGCTCTTACATTTGTAGCTGCTGTTTGGGGAGAAAACAAAGTGAAACGTTTTACAGCGTCTTCCTTTTCCTGTTGGTTCTGAGCAGAAGCAGAGCTGAGAGGTGCACATGCTGCACACAGAAGGAAGAGTGCCACTTACAGAAATTCAAATTTCATTAACAGGAAATCACAATATCGTCTCCACTGTTTGATTGTCAGGATATTTATGGGAGCTCACTGCTGTGCATAGATGGCAGCAGTGAGCTCTGAAGTTGTCACTAAAGTAAAATAAAAGTCTTCAGTGATGGAGGAATGTGAATGATTTAGCTGAGAGGGCTGCAAATATCAAAGCTGTTTTATTAGGTGCTCTGAATAGCTGCATTATTCATTCAGCACAGGGCAGTCGGCCCCTGTCCTGGTTTAGTTCTTTATTGGCTTCCCTGTCCCTGTGATGGTTCAGATGCGGCGTCTCATCACCCGCGGTGAGTGGCAGTCAGAGCAGCAGGACACCCTGAAGACCGGCTCATCCACCAACAACAACGACGAGGAGAAGTCCCGGCAGCTGGAGAGGGAGAACAGGGAGCTGCAGAAGATCATCCAGGAGGTGAGGACGCATTTAAAAGATACACATTATTGTTATTATTATTTTTAAACATGCACATCCACATACTGAAATATGCATTCACTGTACAGAAATCACGTGGAATTCATCTATTGTGTATGTTGATGTGTGCTGTGGCTGCATGATGTGATATGATGCTTTGGAAGATACAGGAAGAGGTTTGCATGCACTGCAAAGACAGTGGACCTCATTCACTAATATGTGCATAGATACAGTCTTACTCTGCATGCACAGATTTCCCTTCAGAGAGCAGCCAGGTCTGTTTGTACCACTGTGTGTATGTTAGTGTGATGGAGCCCGAACCAACAAGTGTGTGCTCTCTGTCTTTAATCACAGACAATATAAAGGTTGGGTGTAGACGCCGATGGCTTCACTTTTCAGACCCAGGAGCTACATCCATCTTTAAAACTGTCTGTTCTCCCACAGCCCCATTTCTCTGTGGATGGATGGATGGATGCTTTATTGATTCCAGAGGAAATTAGGGCATCCAGCAGATTAACATGCACGATAAATACAAACGATGAAGGTAGCTGTATAAGCTATAAACCAGCCATCACCAATAGGTGGACCTCGGTCCGGATCCGGACCGAAATGATGTCCCAAGCGGACCCGAACCTAATACCAAAACAGAAATAACCACTTAATTAAAATCTTGTTGAGCGCTTTCTGGTTTACCAGCGCAGCTTTTACAGTCATTACGGTAGTAGTGAAGCGTCCAAGGAAACCCATTGACCAATTACATGCGAGTTTGGCTATACCACGTGATACCACCAAACTGGTTCCTGCCGGCTGGTAAACTTTGTAACAAACAGGGTTATTATAGTTAACGAAAACGAACGAAATAATGAAAACTGGAACTGAAAAAAACATTTTCATTAACTGAAATAAATAAAATCTATTGTTAAAAGCAAAAAACAGTATTGTGAGTTTACAAAACTAACTAAAACTAACTGAAATTATAGATAAAATGACCTTTGTTTTCCTAATTTTATTTAAAACCCTTGTGGATTGATATGAAGTCATTTTTTTTCTGCTCTAACATTTTAAGCCGGGAGCGCCATCGGGCAACTGTGTGCGTGTGTGTGCGTGCTCACCGCATCGGTCCGCAAAGTAATGGCAGCGGTCTGCTGAGAAACCGCACTGATCCTTCACCGTAACCTGACGTGCACCTCCGGAGAAATCGAACTACATGTCGGGTCCACACAGCCCACAAGGTTGTGATCAACCTGTTCAGTCCTTGTGCGTTTCTGCCTACTTTTTGCTGCAGTGTTTGAATTTATCAGTGAGAGAATAACAATCAGGACTAATAATCAAAGCATCAATATAAGGACTCACGAATGTCAGCAAATTCCTGGAGGGAGACTGCTGGAACTATCAGAATGGATGAAGAAAGGGGAAAAACAGGGACAAATATGTTTGCAGCCAAAAAACTGAGCACAAAGAGCGAGGACCAAAAAAGTCCCAGCCGGCACCGCATATAAAACACCAGCACACAACCGCAAGGTAATTAACACACATAATCCAGCTACACAAGCAGAAATGATCAGCCACTTAAGTAGGTTGTGTACAGAGGCCGCAAAGCTAGCTCTCCGAGCAGCTCCAAACCAGAAGCAGCTTCATGTGGTGAGAACATCAGGATGCAGCTGGATTTGAGCTTTGACTCCTTCAAAGATGTTCTGATGTTTTACACCACGTGTTCTGCACTGACGCTGAAGTTTGTTGGAGAGTTTATTCAGTTTGGAGTTCATGTTTTTCTTTGTTTCTCCTTGTTGATGTTCATGTGTGTCTTTAATATTACACACATTAAACACGTAATGCTGCTATTTTGTGAAAAGTTGGTTGTTGAATGCAATTTTTTAAACTGTATCTTTTGTCGAGTTATTATTACACAATAGTCACTCTGCACCTGACAAAGTATGAAAAACTATAACTGACGAAAACTAAACTAAAACTACTGCATACAGTAGTATGCAGTAATATACAGTAGAATGCAGTAATAAACAGCAGTATGCAGTAATATACAGTAGTATCCAGTAATAAACAGCAGTATGCAGTAATATACAGTAGAATGCAGTAATAAACAGTAGTATGCAGTAATATACAGTAGAATGCAGTAATAAACAGCAGTATGCAGTAATATACAGTAGAATGCAGTAATAAACAGTAGTATGCAGTAATATACAGTAGAATGCAGTAATAAACAGCAGTATGCAGTAATATATAGTAATATGTAGTAGTATACAGTAATATACTGTAATAAACAGTGGTATAAACAACGTAACAAAGTATCTGAAAATAAAGGCTGATATTTTCCTCCTGGAACGACCGTTCTGCCTTCTTCAGGGATCGTCATCCTGGGATGCATATTCATCTACACATGCTGCTCTGTTTGCTGAAGCTTCATAACGGCCCTGATCCTGTAATAACAGACCAAAGATGTTTCACTCATTCACACAGTTGAGACGCTGAAGCCAGCAAATGTATTTTTCAGAAATCAGAATCATTTTTGATCAGTTTAATCATTATTTTGAAAATGTTCTTATTAAACTGTAGACACAGGGCTCTGTGCTGGCATTATTGTGTGAAGGTGACTTGTTGTCAGAAATTCCTAAAAGCTGCTGTGTGGTGGAAAACGCTGCCGACAGAACGAGGACCCCAGAAAAATGATTCATGAACTTTGTGATTGGAAAATGTTTCCGGAGCGTGAAGTGAGACGAGACGTCAGCAGAAAGAAAGACGAGTGTCTGTAAACCTGATGCTCAGGATGTCATCAGGAAGTCATATGCCAGGGGTGTCCAAACTTCCGGTCCACGAATTGATTTTAAAAAATAACATACATTTTGGCCCTTTAAGTTACTTTTTTGACATTTCGCTTAACCCGCTTAACTGGAAGTTAATTTATGTAACCCATAAATGTTACATAAATTAGTGTTTCTGATGGCTGCCATCAGTTATCATGCTAAATAAAATGTTTAACATCATAAACTTTTATTTTCTGCAATAATCCAGATGCCACATGGACAAATCTCGTGGCTCTTTGCAGAGGGACCCTGAGCGATGCTAACGTCAGGGCTGGCCAGCAGAAAAACCTCTGTGCTGCGGTTATAACGACTGTGCATGATGTTGGGCTCTGTGCTGGTCATGTGACCAATCTCTGCTGTAACGGCATAAATGCTTCATTTCTTAATCAGGGACTCTCGTTGTGTTTCAGAAAGAGGAGAGGGTTTCGGCGCTCCGCAACCAGCTGGCTGAACGACAGGCTCTACGCAACCGCCGCCGGCCCTCCATGGGCCAGAATCAGAACCACAATGCCCCGCCTCCTTCATCCCAGCCGGATCCCAAGTCCCTGCTCCCTCCGCCCGGCTATCCCAACCCAACCACAGACAATCATTCCCTCCCACCTTCCTTCTCCAACTCCTCCAACCTCTACCCAGCGGACAGCAAGATGAGCCGCAACCACTGTCACAACAGCCAGATCCCACTTCTGTATAAATAGGTGAACCACGGGAGGGCCCGGGTGGGGGAGGCGGTCGCACGATGCACACGAGGGACACAGAACACCACGAGACACTGTGAGTTTCACTTGTTCGGGCAATGAGCACAGCGGTGTAGTGACACTGTTTTAAGCTGCCGTGAGTACACAGGAGAGTCACGCAGGTAACACCCATCCTCTAAGTTCTGATCTCACTGTGTTCAGGCACACGTGGAGGCTCGACACGGCAAAAAGCACACCTGAGACGAGCAGCACTCGATGTCTTTTTCAGAGATCGCGTGAACAGTAGTCCATTAATCATTCTTCATTTGTTATCTGGTTTTGTTGTGGAGACACCGTGTCGAGGATCTTCAGAGGATGTGTTTGTGTCTTTGCCGTATCATCGCCACATTTCGTCTCTCGACTTTGTTGGTTAGACAGACGCATACAGTAGTTATTTATATCGGTCTGTACTATTTGATTGTTTTGTCAGATTTGTTGTTCTTTGTTAACCTTTCAGGAGAGTTGTGAAAACTGAAATTTACAAAAGGACAAAGCAATGTACAGTTTTTCTCTCTAGTGTTTCCTCTAAAAAGCAGCTGAGAAGCTCAGAAGTGACATTATTAAACAGCCATAATTTAAAAAGGCCAGGGAGCTAAGCATGCATGGATGTGTGTCGTCAGGACTGTGTGTTCAAGTACAAACCTGCATTTTAATAAGCTAGTTCCTTATTAGACCCTGATCAACACGAGGACAGTTTTGATAGTTGGGTTTGAAATCATACTTTACAATGTATTTTTGGAGATTGTGTTGCATTTATTTAGCAGTGTAGTACAGTAGTAGCCATCAAGTAATTCCCTCATCCTGCATCTAATGTATCTTGCAGATGTTGTCAGACACTGAAGCAGCCACTGCAAATGTCCTAAAAACAACATTTTTAAGAAAAGCGAGGCTAACGAGAGTTTTGGCTGATTTCCCCTTCGAGGTCGAGTCCCTGTGCGCCTCTGGACCTGACGCCCTTCTGACTGCCTCCATGCAGAAAATAGAAGCGTCACATAAACTGACCCAACAGTCATATCATCTGTGGTGATCAGGTTTGGGGCCAAACGCCAGCTGCCAGTGGCTCACAGAGTGCTCAGTATCAGTATCAGTGCAGACGTTTGTCCCCAAGGATCGCTCTTTGTTTGCAGACATTCAAAAGGTTAAACACGTTAATTTATTCTCCACGCTCAGCATTTACAGGATTCCTCCTGGGGGGCAGTTGTTTTTATTGGCATTGTGAATTTGTGCCCCAGACAGGTTTATCTCCTTGCCCCCCAAATAAATGGTGAAGTGTCTCCATTTTGATACTGTGCATTAGAAACACTCAGAAGTGGTTTTTAGAGCGAGCAGACTGAAAGCTGCGCTCAGTCCCGAGGTGCAGCAGGAGACGACCTTGAAAGGGAGATGAGCCAAACTGAATGTGGTTTTTATGCTGGAGCTGTTTGATGTGCCCCCTGCTGTCTATTCTGACAGCCCAGTTTCTGCTAAATGTTTCCATCACCTGGGTGCAGGTGCCCGTCATCCATCTTCATATGCATATGTGGTAAAGATACATGAGGATGGAAGAACTGGAGCCATCCAAATTCTAACCTAGCAGGAGAAGAGTCTGTACTTTCTGCCTTCTAAAAATCAAAGCCACTTTATACTTCGACAGCAGTGAGACTGCGCTGAGTCCAGGGGCTTCTGTGATGGCTGTTACTGTAGATATGCAGAGAAAGCACAAGTTTTTATACCAGTAAAATTGTCACCCGTCATACTTGTAAACTTCTTTATTTCTTTAAATGAGATATATATATATGTATACTTTCCCACAGACAATCGGGAATGAAGCTCATTTTTCTGTTTTGCCTTTGGATAAGATGTGAAAGTTTTAAAGAAGGACATAAAGTCGTGTGACATCGTGTATTTATTCAGCAGTTAATGCCGATGGACCATTTCATTCACGAGCTGTTTCCAGGTTTTATAAATCAGTGACGCCTGAACAACTCTGTGAGTAACACAACACTCTGTCAGATATGCTGAAATATGTCAGCGTGCACTTTAAACAGTCTGTGTCGCTGGTTCAGCTCAGGGTTCACAGGAGGACACACAGTCAGCTGCAATGAATGAAAAAGGCCATTTTTATTAACTGTGCAGTACCGGGTCACATAGTGTAATATATGAATGCAGAAATACATTCAGAAATGTTCTATTATCTTGCACATATATAATAATATACATGGATTTGGGGATATTTGTATTCACTATATCTAAGATCTTAAATGTTAATATATTTCAGAGTATGTGTATGCAGATATATGGCTACGTAAATAAAAGTCATTGTTTTTTCACTGGGCATTTTTCTGTTTCACTGACACCTCTCAGATAAGTGGGTATATAAGGTAAGCCCCCAAATCTATGGGGGTTTATGCAGATGCACACTGACCGTGTTTACAGTATCCACTAGATGTCAGCAGTTATTTGTTGCTTCTCTGACTCGCTCGGCTCGACTGTTATGACCAATTAACTCTGCCGGGGTGTGAGTGAAACTTGATATTTGACTGTAGGTCGACTCAGCAGGACTTGAAAGAGCAAATAAACCCAGAAGAAAAGCTCATTAAACAAAAGCAAGAAGCAAAGTTTGACACGATGGCCAGCAGCAAAGCCTCGTGGGAACCTCACTACACAGACAATAAGTGGATGTTTGCCTCACATATGAAACAAAAGATGACAAATTGCTCCCAAGTGCATCTGTTATTTGTATGATGTGTGTTTATCGATGATGACAGCCTGACAGACCCAGCTGTGCTGCCGTCCCATGATCCCTTATCACGCACAACTTCCTGTTTCGTGTCTGTCTCCAGCCCACTGAAAACAAGGTATGTGGTAATATTCAGAGGAGGGGTTGGTGTGAAGGAGGCGAGAGGCTGTAGAGTGCGTGTGGGGGTGGGGGCGGCGATGGGAGGGTGCCGCTGGGGAAAACCCGCTCTGAGCTGAGGCTTCTGTGGGCCTCCACCTGACACAGCACTCGGCAAGACGCAGGAAAAAAGAAAAAAGCAGGAAATTCCCCTCCACTGCTGTGATCTAACAGTGGAAGTATTCGCTGGCTGTGGAGGAATTTCATAGCAACTTTTACCAGCGTGTGTGTCCTTGTGTGTGTGTGTGTGTGTGTGTGTGTATGGGCTACAGCACTGGGTGGACAGACTTACAACTCAGCTGCAAATGTATGTTTGGCATCTCAGCTATGAAAAGAGGCCGTTCTCTGTAGTTTTATGCAGTTTTATTATGTTCACAACTTACATAAATATTTTAAACCCCTATCCCAGTGATTTAAATACTAATAAATACTAATAAATACATACAAGCTGTAACAGGACCTGAACAGAGCTGTGCCTGATACAGCAGAGAAAATCGAGCTGACTACAATCTCAGGTCAGTATAAATAAAAAGTGCCTGAAGTAGAAACAATGTTGCAAACTGTTACAGTTTATAGTTTAAAAAATCAGCCTAGCATCTTTAGCTAGAAGGTTCATCTCCATTGAGATTTAAAAACATGTTAGTATCACCATGTAGATGAAATAAAAACAATATGTGTACACAAAGTTTTTTAAGCCAAAATGAGGCTCTGTGCAGCTTTTCTGCGTGAAGCAGAGAGTCATTTCAAAGTGCAAACACACCAAAGAAGGTCCTTCCATCCTCCGTCTCCAGCTGTGATGGCTTGTAGGTTTCTGTCCACAGCGTGTCTCCTTTATTCAGCTGGAACACAGCGCCCAGGTAAATGGCGTTGTACCAGCTCTGCTCGTCTGTGAAGTCATCCTCCTGAACCGTGTTTTGGCACGCCGACCTCACCGCGCTCATCAGAGAGGACCTGCTTCCTATGGACTCTGAGTAGCGCCAGATCCTGTGGCTGAGAGCCATCAGGCCTCTTTCAGCTTCCTCGTCACCACCGCTGTTGCCACAGGTCACTCTGAAGGACGCCTGGCTGTAGACGAAGTAGAGGCCGGTGTGTGGGATGATGATTTTATTGTCCTCCAGCTTGAAGCCGCCCTGAGCGAACGCCTGGCCCTGACCGTTCCTCCACTCCAGCTGACCATTTGAGTCGCTACCTGCAAAAAGAGCCGAAATGTTACAGCCTTGAAGCACCTGAGAGTCCGTTACTGACAGGTGTGTTACTTTTGAAGCAGAATGAAATATTGACTGAAGCCAATGAATAACTTCCTTATAGTGCTCTTGGCTTCAGAAAAAACAGACCTACAAATATCACACAGCAAGGAGAAAGAGTCTGAAAGCCGAGATTATGAACTTATTGTTTGCTGAGAACCAAATCAAGGTAAGCAGTGACTCACCTTCTAGATGGATGGCTGCCTTGGCTTTGCTGCTGATCCATCTCAGTGTGTGGTGGGGATCTGAGGGGAGGAAGACAAATGTGAGTTTGTCTCAAATAATCCGCAGAGACTCAAATATCGCTCGAAAACCTCTCGTAAGCACCCGTGTGTATAATCACCTGTCGGGTCAGCGGTGTTTTTCTCCTTTGGTGCTTCGGTCTGTCCCGATTGTGTCTGCATGGAGGAAAAACATGATTAGAGATACACACACACACACACACACACACACACAAATTACTTCTCATCATCCTCAGAGAGATGAGCTGCTCCTTACCATCATATCTGGCCTTCTATTCCAGTAGCAGGCAAACAGCAGGACGCCTCCCAAACAAAGACCCACGATGAAGAGGACGCTGCACCCCTTCCATATCCACTCTGCAGGTGATCTCTTCTCAACTAAAACCACCGTCTTCGCCTCAGCACCAGCCTCCACATCAACTGGTGTGGTTGTGTATGCCACCATGCTGCGTACAAAGCCTCTGCCGTCTTGTGTTTAGAGAAGTTCAGAAATTAAACACTTGTCTGTGCTGACACTTCTCTCTTTGTGTGTGCTGTTGTGTTAAGTGTGAACTTCTGCCAGAGAGCCTGTAGTATTTATGCAGCGCAGTTGCTCCAGCAGAAGGGAAACTCCAGTGATGTCACTCTGTAAGTGGAGACCACGCAGCAGCAGCGGCGGCTGAGCGGCTGGGGTCATGGAGAACGGAGAAGGAAAGAGAAGTCACAAAATTTTTAGTGGAGTTTCACCGCAGGAGTTATGGTTTTAGGATGGGAAAGTGGTTCATGGCGACTTTTGGTTTCTAAAAAAAAATCACATACACAGATATTCAGGCGCACACATGACATGAGGCAGAGTTACACCACACTGAGCTTCAGTCACACAGCTCAGCGCATTTAGAGGTCCGACCAGATGTTTTAAAGAGACCTGTTAGCTGACAGCTTATCTCCAAATCACATTTACATATTTTTCTCCAGCTTGTAGTGCTGTTCTAGTAACCTGATTGTTTTTATCACCCAGAGAAGTCTATGTTTCCTTTACTTTTATATAACAGAAGTATTTGATGCAGACCTTATTGTGTGAGAAATCAGGAACCTCTTACTCAAAAAAACAGATTCATGTTGAAACTATATTCTTTCTGCCTATAGACTGTATATAAAAGACATAACCACCATGATGTCACACACTGGTTTCCACAGTTTGCCATGTAGGGTTTTCAGAAGACCATATTTTGACCAGAGGGTGGCGCGCCAAGTTACAGGCTGAAGCTAAAAGGTGGCAAACCACCATGGTTTGCTTTGGGAGCGAGCCTCAAGTGGCCATTAGAGGAACTGCAGTTTTTGGCTGTTCCTGTTTTGACTTCATTTCTCTAGCCATGGAAATTGCGTGTTATTCCTGATGCACAAAATCTATGACAGCGCAGAACAAAGCGTATATCTACCCATGACAAGATGCGTGTCCTTGTGCGACAGGATGTAAATGCTGATGTCATTTGCCCTCAGCTGCTAGCTAGCTGCACAGGTCTTCCTCTGTCCTCACAGGTGAATGTAGAAAGTTCCTAAGTGAGAAGGCTCGATTGGTGTTTTGAGCACCACACAGCAAGTATTTATTAATGCACAGCACATACTGTTTACAACTGTTTCCCAAAGAGCAATGTTATATATGCATGTTTACAGCTGTGTTTTACAATGTTATCAGTCATTTACATTACATCAGCCTTTATATGTGCCTGGAGCTCCTTTTCAGGGTGCTATAAATCCATAAATGCTAAATATGGACAGTAAGAGTTATTTCACTTCTCTATCTTTACAGCACGAGCAAAAGTTCAGGTGCACCTAAAGTGTAAATGCGATGGGCACATGTGAAATGTCACATAAGGTTCATTTTGTTCGAGAAACCTGAAAATGGATACTTTCACTGTAATTGGGCAGCTACAAACAAACAGCTGGGCTAAAATGTGAAACAGAGGTGTAAGTCACACATTTCTGTATGTATTACATAAACTATCCTGTGGGCTTTTGGCAGACTTTCTCTTTTATCCTTATGACATGATGTTTACAAAGCATAAACTGCTGAAATTACCTCAGTTTAAAAAAGAAAACTGAAGCCGAGAAAAAACTTGGCAGCTCTCCACTTTCTCTTTCAGAACTGGGAGGTGATGCAACTCAGTTCAAACTACTCGACAAACAACTTTTTTGCACTTCTCCTTCTGTGTTTGTCTCGGTGTTCCCGTGTTCCCATTTCACTTTCTCACCTAACTTTCTTTGATTGAGACACACCAGCCAAGTGTGGGCTTTTCATGGCACATGCTTCAAATGTCCACCGAGTTTTGTTTTCATTGGGCTGTTTTTTTTTAAACACTCATCTGGTTTCCCTCGTAGTGTCCTGATGGCTGTTTGCTGGAGCGCCGGGAGCAGCGCCGTTTTTAATAAGCTGCGCAATATGAACGATCACATTGTTTGGTCATTTTTATAAAATTAAGCAGAAACCTGCAGGTCAAATGTGGAAATGCCAAAAGTTGCAGTTCCTCTAATGACCACCTAATGCTGGCTCCAGATCGGAGAAAATCCCCACACATTCACATGGTGAAATATTTTGATCTTTAGAGCTAATTTCCCTTGATAATAATAACTGCATGGGATTTTATTAAGCTTTATCTCCAGGTCACTGAAACGGACCTCTTGACCACATTTGTGTTGTTGGTGCCTTTTGGAGCCTTTTAAATCCAAGCAGTTGTTTTCATTGTTCTAACCGAGCTTGTCAGCGTTAGCCGGTAAGTTAGCCCTCCACCATGCCCACCCAACATGCTGGTGACCAAAGGCCATCTGCCACTGGACTCCACATAGAAACAGAATCTGTGACAAAGGGCAGCCGTGACAGAGTCCAGCACCCACCAGGATCGAGTCCGATGTCCTGACGACAATGCCGACCAAGTTTTTGGAGTGCCTTCTCCAAGTCCACAAAACACATAAAGGTTGGATGGGCAAACTCCCACGCACCTCAGAAATCCTCAAGTGGATGAAGAGCTGGTTCAGTGTTCCACAACCCGAACTAGAACCGCATCGTTCCACCTGCCTCCTAGGATCGAATAATAGATGGACCCTCCTTTCCAGCACCCTGGCATTGATCTTCCCGGGGAGACCGAGGAGTGTGATCCCCCGATAGTTGGAGCACGCCATCCGGCCCCCCTTTTTGAAGATGGGGACCACCACCCCAGTCTGCCAATCCAGGTGGTGGGCCTACAGGAGGGCAGGCCCATCTTTGGGCTGTGCCTGGCTGAGCCCCATGGACTAAGGCCTGGCCACCAGCGCTCTCTGTTGAGCTTCCTCCCCAGGCCTGGCTCCAGGGTGGGGATCGGGTAACCCTATCCCAGTCAGGGTGCAATGGTCGCTTGCATTTTTTCCTCTCATTAAAGTGACTTGCTCACCCCTTTAATCAGGACCAATTTGTGCTGGAAGACCCTACCAGGGGCCAAAGCAAAGACCCCCAACAACATAGCCCCTGGGATTAATGGGACACACAAAGCCCTCCACCACGGTAAGGTGGTGTAGAAAAGTATAATAACTCTGCGTGACTGACTCAGAACTCCATTAAACGCCGTTTGGCCCGTGGGGCTCCTGCAATAAGCTACGCTACGGGTTGTTGGAGGTCCCAAAGCCTTTTCAGGCCCACCTAATTAATGCTGGCCAATACTTCAAATTATCAGAAGGTTTTAAAAATGTCTAGAGACTTTACTGAAATGCAGACATTTACACGTAGCCTCAGAAATCCTCAGATGGATTTTTCATTATAGCCAATCACCTTTGACACCAAAGCTGCCGACACTGTTGGCACACTGTCCCACAAACGGATTTCTTTGTGTCTTTGCAGTCATTTAGTTCTTGGTGTGGGTGTATTTGTGGTTTTGGATCTTTTTGGCTGCTCTGTTTTTGTCTCTTTGCAGTCATTTTGTGTCTCTTGTTGGCCTTATCCTGTCTCTCTGTCTTTTTTGAGGTAATATTCAAATTTTTGTGGTTACTTTTGTCTGGTTTTGTAACATCTCTTTGTGGTCACATTAGATTGTCGTGATTATGAGTCTATTGTCTTCTAATTCTTGTCTATATATTTCTGTGTCTTTGTGGTCATTTTGGATTTTGTGGATTTTTTTGTCTCTTTTTGGCCATTTTGTGTAACATGTAATCGTCTCCATCTCTTTGTGGTCATCGTTTGTGGGCGTCTGTTTTGTCTTGTGTTGCTGATCTTGTGGTCTTGCTTGTGTCTCTTTAGTCATGTTTCTTTTTCTACCCATTTTTGTCTCTTTGGCAATTTTTCGTCGTTTGTGGCCTTTTTTTTTAACACTGTGTGATTTTGTGTCTTTTTTGTTGCTGTGTGCGTGTGTGTGTGTGTGTGTGTGTGTGTGTGTGTGTGTGTGTGTGTGTGTGTGTGTGGCCTTTTTTGGCTCTTTCTGACTGTTTTGTGCTGTTTTATAATGTTCAGTCTCGTCTCTGTGAGATTATTTCTCATCTTATTGTCGTCACGTTGAATCTTTTGTGGTTTTGTGTATCGTTTGTTGTGGTGTGTGTGGTTTTACTTGTCTCTTGGCCATTTTGTACTAATATTTCATACTCTGTGGTTGTTTTTGTTTCCACTTTGTTGTTTTTATTTATTTAATATGTATGTTTTTGCTGTCTTCTTTGTGTATCCGTGTGGGTTCTCAGTTATCCAGGTTGTCGTACTCTCTCATCCAGGAGCTCGTCTTCAGTCCTAAAACCAAAAGGTGGGGAGTCCCAGGGATTTAAGCCCCAGTGGGGCCTGTCCCCTTGGAGGTGGTTGCTGACCCATTATTGATCATGTGTAATCCTGGAACTCTTTTGTGTATCTTTCTGTTTGTTTCTTTTCTTTTTGTAATAATTTGTGTGTCTCTGTGGTCATTTGGTGTTTTGTACGGTTGCTTTTTTTTGGCCGAGTCTTTCTGTAACGTATTCTCGATGCTTTGGTTGTGTGGAAAGGGGAGCCACCAGTGTGTCATTGGGCAAATTGTGAGTCTGTGTATCTTAGAAACCTGAAAGCTCTGGAGTACTGTGACACTGAATATTAACGCAGCAGAAAGTGTGTGCATGGCATGTGTGAAACCAGCAGTGAAATTGCACCTCCGTGTCTGCTTTGACGGTTTCATTCCAGCATGCAAACACAAACCGACCGCAAGATGTTGCCGAATGATATCATTGTCACCATTATCGTATGCACCCACATGACACACACACACACACACAACACAAACAAACACACACACGGTGTCTGCACAGCTCTCTCCTCCTCGCTCACCCACCTCCTCTCGATTATTCATAACGAGATTCTCCAAAAGAAGCTCTTGGTTATGATATCCGGCGTGCTGAGACTGTACAGGAAGCTCATCTATAGGCACCATCCCCGACTCTGAACAGCCTTATAGGCTCCCCATATGTTCCCATAAGAGTCAGAGCTGGACTGAAGATGGAGTGTGGGGTTGATTGTAGTGTGGGGTTGGTTGCTTCCTCCCACAGTCCAGCGCATGCATGTGAGGCTATTTTAAATTGGCCATTTCCTGTGTGAGTGCTGTGATAGTCTTCCTTTGTTTGGAGTCAGTTTGGCAGCTTCTTATTGTCATCACTTTCATTTTCTGGTCATTGTGTTGTTTTATATCATTTTGCATTTGTGTGAAAGTATTTTGGCTCTGTGATTGTTTTCCACCTCCTTTTCTTTGTGTTTTAAACTGTGTGTCTCCTTGTTGTGTTTCTGAGCATGACATTTTTTTGGTTTTTATTGTGGTTTCTATTTGTTCCTGTGGCCGTCCTTTCCCCTCTGGGATCATTTTTCATCTCTTTTTGGCTGCTTTTCATCAGTTAGTTTAGATTTCGTGGACATCTTTGTGGGCATTTATTCCACTCTCTGGTGACCCTTTTGCCCAGTTGTGTGATCCTGATCATCTTCCTTGTGTTTGTGGTAGTTTTGTGACACATTGTGATCTTTTTTCCAGGGAATTAATTAATTTCCCTGACAGAATCTTCCTAAAGGGATTAATAAAGTTTTATCTGGTATTTTTATGTATTTGTCTTTATGTCTGAGGTCATTCTGCCCTTTTACTTACTTTTCCTCTGTGATCATCAGTTAGCTCTGACCCTCTGATCGAACTCTAACTGGTTTTACTGGTTCCCATGGGAAAAAGGTGCCTCCCAGTGTGGACGGAGTTCATCATGAATGTGATGAAAAACAAAGACCGTCTCCACCAAATGGAAGAAATGGATCCCTCACTGCGCACACACACACACACACACACAGACACAGACACACACACACTCACAGACACACACACACACACACACAGACACTCACACACACACACACACACACACTCACAGACACACACACACACACACACACACACACACACACACACACACACACACACACACACAGACACTCACACACACACACACACACACTCACAGACACACACACACACACACACACACAGACACACACACACACACACACACACACTCACAGACACAGACACACACACACACACACACACACACACACACAGACACTCACACACACACACACACACACACACACACACACACACACACACACACACACACACACACACACACACACACACTCACACACACACACACACACACACACACACACAGACACAGAAAGTAACCTTTAACATTTGGCTCACTGAATCCAGTGGATTTTATGGACGTGGGGAAAACACGGAAAATGAAACCTTCGTAGTTCGAGCTTTCATATCTCCGTGCCCTTTTCCCTTTTCTCTTTTCCTGCCTTCCTGAATCTTTATCCAGTCGTAATCACCTGCTGACACACTCTTCACATATAAC
This sequence comes from Archocentrus centrarchus, assembly GCF_007364275.1. Lineage (NCBI taxonomy): Eukaryota > Metazoa > Chordata > Actinopteri > Cichliformes > Cichlidae > Archocentrus > Archocentrus centrarchus. The sequence goes on from NC_044361.1 coordinate 625,843, forward strand.
TCCCCTCATCATACCTGTAAAAACATCAAAAAGCTTTCTTTTGTTCTTTGCTCACTGCTTGCATCATGAAATCCTTGGAAAATGTGGTCATCCTGCAGTGGAGCACAGCCAAAGTGCCGGCTCAGATTAGCTCAGGGCAGGAAAGGTTGGAAGGAAGAAGGGTGGGAAGAGGTCGGGGGAGGGGAAGCTGTTGTAGGCAGACACGATGTTTAGTGTAGGATTATGAGCTGAGCCTCGTATTCAGATATGGGTGATGACACATGCACAGGTGCAAGTTCTGAAGAAGCAAAAAATCCACATCATATAGTTTTGGTTTCCTTCTTCATTCCCTGTGCAGGGCATGTGGGCTCAGATGTGTAAGAGAAGAAACCAGGTCAGTACGAGGTTCTACCACAGATGTAGGGTGGCTTCCGTTCTCCAGGCTCTGCAGTCTGCTGGCCTACAAACGTCTGCCAAGAAGTTACGCCTCACCTCAATTTCCTTCTGCATCTGAGGGAAGCTCATTTCAAACTAACAGAACTGTCTGAGTCTGAGCTCTAACAGTCTTTCTCCACACCTATGAAACAAGCTGGTCAGGGGTCAGCCCGTCAGCTTCACTGCACGATCAGAAATAAGCAGCCTGGGGTTATGCATGTGTGTGTGTCTGTGTGTGAGTGTGTGTGTGTATGTGTGTGTCTGTGTGTGTGTGTCTGTGTGTGAGTGTGTGTGTGTGTCTGTGAGTGTGTGTGTGTGTGTGTGTGTGTGTGTCTGTGTGTGTGTGTGTGTGTGTCTGTGTGAGTCTCTGTGTGAGTGTGTGTGTGAGTCTGTGTGTCTGTGTTTGTGTGTGTGTGTGTGTGTGTGCGCGCGTGTGTGTGTGAGTATGTGTGTGTGTCTGTGTGTGTGTGTGTGTGTCTGTGTGTGTGTGTGTGTCTGTGTGAGTCTGTGTGTCTGTGTGAGTCTCTGTGTGAGTGTGTGTGTGAGTCTGTGTGTCTGTGTTTGTGTGTGTGTGTGTGTGTGTGAGTGTGTGTGTGTGTGTCTGTGTGAGTCTCTGTGTGAGTGTGTGTGTGAGTCTGTGTGTCTGTGTTTGTGTGTCTGTGTCTGTGTGTGTGTGTGTGTGTCTGTGTGTGTGTGTGTGTCTGTGTGAGTCTCTGTGTGAGTGTGTGTGTGAGTCTGTGTGTCTGTGTTTGTGTGTCTGTGTGTGTGTGTGAGTGTGTGTGTGTGTGTCTGTGTGAGTCTCTGTGTGAGTGTGTATGTGAGTCTGTGTGTCTGTGTTTGTGTGTCTGTGTGTGTGTGTGAGTATGTGTGTGTGTGTGTCTGTGTGTGTGAGTATGTGTGTGTGTCTCTGTGTAAGTGTGTGTGTGTGAGTGTGTGTGTGTCTGTGAGTGTGTGTGTATGTGTCTGTGTGTGTGTGTGAGTATGTGTGTGTGTGTGTGTGTCTGTGTGTGTGTGTGAGTATGTGTGTGTGTCTGTGTAAGTGTGTGTGTGTGTATCCTGCTTCTTTTTTATGCTGCGTATTGACTTTTGTAACTAATCCCACTGTGAGATTCTTGTCTGTAAAATATGATAATTACATACATTCCCTGCTTGATTACATCAGAGAAAATCTTTGTATTTTTAAGGGATGATGTAATTCCTGTGAAGAGGGAAATTCTAGTTTGTTATCTGTTGATGGCACCGGGAAGAATCTCATCCAGGTCAAAAACCCCACGCAGGCCAGTCAAACCTGTTGGAAGAGACGAGCGCGGTGAAAGGCGACCCAGATATTCGCCACACCTGTCTTAGACTTACTTCCTGCTTCAACTCGCACCTAGAAAGCTGGCTTGTGGTTTGACTCCTGTGCTGACAGACTGGGCACGATCACTTTCAGTTCTACCTCTGAACTCACCACAGACTCATCTGTTAACTGCTTGTCTGTAACTATGTATCAGAACTATGATGTGGTGCGTATAGTGTAATAATTATAATTACTGATGATCAGAACTTTGACTGTATTTAAAGGTGCATTGAGCCTGTATGTGCTCGTTGTGTCTCTGTGGGTCATTTTTAAAGTGTGACTTTACAAAATTCATTTTAACAGTTTTCAGTGTGACCCAAAGAAAACAGCTCAGCCCATTTAGCTGAATGCATTATTGGAAACCCCAGCTGGGTATACCTGCTGGCTGATGTAATCACCTGCATGACTTCATGTGTGCTGATTTGTTTACATCCATGAAGCTGTGAACAGTTTCACATTCAGGACTTTGGTGCTGCAGACGCAGATGAGATATCACTCTGAGCATTTCTTCCTTTTTTTAAAGTCTGGCTTCAACAGGTTTCCCTCTTTGCAGCTAAATTTTCCCTCCTCGGTCTTGTGCAGCATATAACTCCCTGTGAACCAATTATTTAAAAAATCCCACTGATCACTGGAAATAAAAAAATAAATAAATTCCAAGATGAGCATAATTCCTACCTCAGGAAACAAGTTTTAACCACTGGATGGATTTCTACGTTTTTCACTATGTTTTAGTCAAATTAGCAGCTTAAAATTTCTTTGATTTAGTTAAAACAGACAAACAAAAAAGATTATTGATAGATAAATGATTTTTATTTACATTAGAAAACAGGTCAAATGTAGTGAATCCTAAACGTGTCCAGGTGAGTCTCTCTGTGCTCTTATCACCCAGTTTATCTGCGGTGTGTTGCAGGCTGGAGGAGCCGGAGTCGGAGTCAGGCACATCTCCTTCAGCTTCTTGGAACCAAAGGTAAGAGTTTCGTAATGGGTGAAGTCTGCAAGGAGGAAAAATGTGTGGCTGAAACCTGTTACCTCGACTATAAGAGCAGGGACAAAAAGACTACAACTGTTAATGACTTTGGCTTCTGCATGTTTGTTTAAGATCACTCTGAAAGAGAAAGATGATTCAGATGTCGACTTTTCAGAAGGCTTTAGTAAAGGGGTAATATGTGCCTACTGCCCCAACATGAAAACATGTTTCTGGTCTGAGCAGCGTGTGAAACAGTGTGTGAAACAGTGTGTGAAACAGTGTGCAGCAGACACTGTGGTACCTTCCTCTTGTTTTTGTGGTTGTGTCAGACGTGCCTGCGTGCAAATCTTAGGTAAAATCATGGTTTTCAATGCACAACCATTTTTCCCTTAAATAGGTGTTTTGGTTTTTTTTACACGGAATGCAGCCAAAGGTTACGACTGGAGGGGGGGTCGTAGACTGTACATACAAGATGGGCATAACCACTGGTCCACTGTAAGTCTGAGGCTTCTCGGCAGAGGAGTGAGTGCAGCAGCATCTGTCAGGAGGTCCCGTTCATGTCCTTCTGCTTTATTCTCCAAGTCTTCCATTTAGTGCAGCTCCTCCTGTGTGGACTTCACTTCCAACAAAAACGAGTGGCCATCACAGAAAAATGACTCATGATGTTCTCAGAATGGTCTGTGGGGTAATCCACCATTATGTTTATCTGCTGGTCTTCCACAACCATCCTCACCATGTAAACAACGAGTGATTAGATCAGATGGGAAGTATTCCGTAATGGAGAGTCCTAATTTGGCTGGCAAAATGAGCTCCAGGTGGCTAATTATAGTCGGAAGAAGTGTGCAAACTAGAAACCGATCTCTCAAATGATTGGACTTTGTTTTTGGACATAAAGGCGTAAAGCTAGTTATTTCTTACATTCTGCTTAGCTTTCATTTTAGCTGCTATCAGATTATTTTTAAGCGCCGTGCTGAACCTCAGTAGCAGAAGCTGTCATGGATGCACATGGAGAGGATCCGTGGACAAACCGCAGACATTCCCATATGTTTGATCTGCAGCTGGACTTCAGTCAAAGAAAAATTGAAACTGGCTTTTTTAAACAACCAATCAGTGCGCAGGCTGCTTAAAACCCAGAGGTGGCCGACTGTTAACCTCTGGGTAGGAACAACCCAGGAACAACCTGCCTGAGCATCAGCATGGTCTGTAGATCACCTTTAAAGACTCATTTCTATTTTTAGCTTTTCTATTCAAGCTGTCGAGCTATTCTTCACGTTTCACTTGACTTTCACGTTTGAAAGCATTTATCAGTTACATTTATATTTTATCTTGGAGTTTAAATTCTCATCTATTTTATTATGTGTTTCTGTGAAGCAGATTGAGTATGATGTTTAATGATTTTTATCAGTCAATAACAGATGATAACTAAGCGTCAGTGACATAATGGTCACCACAATCATCAGCATCAGTAAACCCCCCCCTCAGGTGATATCGCTCAGTTTTAGTCCATGTTTTCCCCCTGATGGTGAGGAAGTCCCTATCAATGGGGCCACCCCCAAACTTTGATAACCCATCCATCCGTCCATCCGTCCGTCCTTCCATCGTAACAATCTCTATAAAATGAGCCTTATTATTTATTATTATTATTCAAACAATTTTACTCAGAAATAATTCTGGTTGAAATAAAACTTTGTATCTAAAACTTGAAGTTTTATCTGGCTGAAATGTTTTCATGTTTCTAGTGGCAGGCATGTATTATTATGGATCTGTTATCTGCTGATAACATCATTATTGATAAACTTTGATTCTGTGATTCAGACTGCAGCTTTGGAATGAAATTAGTTCTGCTATGATGCACAGAGCGATTTGTGTTTCCAGAGGCAGTTTCACTTTGAATGAGGTTAGTTTACTTGCTGTGAGTAAGAAAGGTGACTCAGACATACAGTACTGACAGTAAATTTTACACTCTCTGACCTTTGATGTCTACCAGAGCATGTAGGCTTTCCCACTTTCACATTTACTGATCAGCAGAAGTTAAAGAAGTAAAGCAGCCCGTTAAAGGGCAAACAAACATGTCAATCCAGTCCCGAGCCGACTTCTGCTCTCTCTGGGCCATCCTGCATTGCATAATTTGTTTTTTTGTTAGAGGGTTCCTCCTACACTTACAGTAGCATGCAGTTTGACTTGTGCAATCCAGCCTTTAGTATTTACTCTGAGACAGTTCACAGCATCACATGATGGACAAATGATGGAACATGAGCACAAACATGTGACTGATGCCACAGTCAGACAAACCAAAGCGTATTTTTATCTCATCAACATGATTTAAGGTCAGGTGAGTGAATCTGGGGAATATCACTTAGAGGAAACTTTTCCCCTTCTTTCCATTAATAATCATCACAGCCAGTAGCTGAAGGTAGCGTGCATAAAACAGGAAGTGTAAATGGTATGTTAGGAAGTGACTTTTTCACTTGCACACTTGAGGCCACTAAATAGGTGTATCTCTTAAAGACCACACTGTGGTAGACAGCAGGCCAGTTTGGGGTGGGCGTCACTGTGATGTCACTGAGTGGTCATTCTGGTGGAAAAATGATGGAAACACACAAAAGAAAAAAAACAGAATAATAAAATGGACCTTTTGGTGTCACTGGTCATCAGAAATGAAGTGTAAAAATGAAAGAAGAGAGAGCTCTCACTTTTAGATTGAATGAAATCAGGCAGGTTTCCAGGCTTTGACTCATATGACATCTTTAACACATAAAGTCAGCAATAAGTAGAGATACATTAGAGACTTGAAGTAGACTTTAAGATAACTAGATAAATAGAAACAGTTATATTATTCTATTATGTAGTTAAAACTGCCTTTTTTTTTATTAATCATGTATTAGCATAGATGGAAATTTGACCTATTTCATTTGAGTTCACCTCCTATTGGCTAGCTTTCACCTTCTAGCAACCACCAGTTACTGGGGAAAAATGTGTATTCACCAACCAGTTGGCCAGTGGTTGCTGGAGGTTGCTCAGTGAAATTGGGAGCAAAGAAGTTGTGACTGCTTTGGTCACTATCAGATTCAGCAGTTTGTATTGGAAGATGCTGACATGCCTGTAAACACCATTTACTCTCTGAGCTGAAGGGAAACAGGAATCGCAGAATATTTGCCTTCAACATAAAAGTGGCAGCTTTAGAAATGTTAGCCTGTTAGCAACCAAAGCAAAGGAGGTTTCTGGTGTATACCTCTTTGTGAATGATTTCTCTCCATTGTGAAGTCATTCACAATAGAGTGAACAACCACTCACCAACTGATTGGAAACTGCACATTTTTCCCTAGTTCTCAGATGTTTCCAAATGTGAACTGGTCTAAGATATTAGGGAAATCCTCCTCTCTGTGTGACTTTGTACAGTGCAGAAATAAATTATTAATATAAAATCCCAGCTCGCCCTGTGGGCGGTCTTTGTCCTTGAAGCTCGGGTCCTCTACCAGAGGCCTCGGAGCTTGAGGGTCCTGCTCAGTATCTTAGCTGTTTGCAGGACTGTGCTCTTCTGGACAGAGATCTCAGATGTCATTCCAGGAATCTGCTGGAGCCACTCTCCCAGTTTGGGGGGTCACTACCCCAAGTGCGCTGATTACCACGGGGACCACCTTTACCTTTTTCTTCCTCATCCTCTCTAGCTCCTCTCTGAGCCCTTGGTATTTATCGAGCTTCTCATGTTCCTTCTTCTTGATGTTGTCATCACTTGATATTGTAACATCTATCGCTACGGCCTTCTTCCTCTTTTTGTCCACCACTACGAAGTCAGGACAGTTAGACAATAATGTGTCATACACACGAGACAAGCGACTATGAAGATAAAACAGGAAGTAACTAACAAGGGAACATCTTACAGAGATGAAGACTTAAGAGAGTGAGATGGATGGATATAGAATAGAATAGAACTTTATTGATCCCTTGCAGGAAATTGCTTTGTTACAGCAGCAGCAATTAACAGTAATATAAAGACGCAAGTACTATAAATACTAGATAATTTATACACAATACTATGTGACTAAGAGTATTATATACACAATATATCTCTTTGTGAACAGTTCTCCCTCACCATCGACAGCTCCTCAGTTTCCCCTCCCCTCAGGTTAAGAGTCTCAGTGTCATCCTTGATAGCACGCTATCCTTTCACTCCCATATCAATAATATTACCCAGTCTGCATATTTCCACTTACAAAACATAAATCACCTCCACCCTTACCACCTCCATCCTTGTTCATAGTCTTGTTACCTCCCATAGTGATTACTGTAAATCTCTTCTTTTCGGCCTTCCTTGTAAATCTCTCCAGAAGCTTCAATAGTTCAAAACTCAGCCGCTCGCATTCTCACCAAACCTCATTTTTCAGTCCTACAGCAGCTCCACTGGCTTCCAGTTAAGTTCAGAATTCAGTTCAAAATCCTCCTGTATGCATTCAAGGCCATCCACAACCTCGCCCCTGCTTATCTAGTCGAACTTCACCTCCTCCTCCCGTACCCTCCGCTCTTCCTCCTCTATCCGCCTTCCTGTACCCCCGCCCCCCTCAGCACCCCAGGGAACAGAGCTTTCTCCCACTCTGCTCCCCAGCTGTGGAACTCTCTCCCACCAGACATTCGCAGTATCAACTCTCTTCATATCTTCAAATCACGACTCAAAACTTACCTGTTCAAGATGGCTCGCTTTAGTTCTTTTGGTCATTTTAGTTTCTTGTTTTTTTGTTTTTTTTTTACCTTTATTTTACCAGGTAAAATGTTTGAGAACCTGTTCTCATTTACAAACATCACCTGGCTTTGTTGTGATTTGTCTTGTTTTCACCCCTGTAATGTGTCCTTGGGTGTCATGAAAGGAGTTTATAAGTAAAATTTATTATTATTATTATTATTATTAACAGGAGACACAGAGAAGGTGAGCCCACATACTGAACTCTGCTGCTCAGCCTACAAATGCATTTTCCTTCTGAGTGTGGCTCCATTTAAGGGGAATATAAAGGTTTTCCAACAGTATCAGATTTATTATCAAGAAGTAACAAAGAAACAATCAACCAAACACAGGTTTCCTTCCTTTCTGTGCCACGTTTATACAAATATCTGCCTTTACTAAAAAGCTTAAGTTTAACCGGCCCAGCAGGATGAGGAACCACAGAAACATCAAATATTCTTTCTGTTCAGACTTCAGACTTCAAATGAAGAATAAAATGATGTAACAGAGGGAGGTGGACAAACCTGAGGTAACTCTGCAGAGGACTGAAGCAGCTGAGGAAGCATCCAGACCTCTGCTCACTAACGTTATACTGTTACAGATTTAAAATATATCATTTTGTTACACATTAAAAACTGAAAGCTTTCCTTTAGTGTACACAAAGATAAGACTCTTCCCAGTTTTCAAAGTCTGATGACCTGATTGATTATCTGCTGAATGCATATGTCACAGGTGGTTCATTCTCCACTTCCCCTACAATATGTCAGGATATGTCAGATACCACCTGAGTCTGAAGGCTGTTAATAGAAGGAAGCTGACTTTTAGAAACAAAGATGGGCTGCTCAAAAAAACCCTTCATCTTATGAGGAAGACAAGAGCGAAACATTGTGGGGAACATTATCTGAGTGCCTGAAAACACAAACAAGCACCTTAAAAGGAAGTAAATGATCCCGCTGATCAGCCGTATAACGGATCTGAAACACAGGACTTCTCTCTGCTGTGTGCGGTCCTATTTTGAATCGTCCTTAAACTCTGTGGAAAAAGTTGATAATCATTCTTGAGCCTAAAATACGACGGCTGTAGGCCGGCAGCTGGAACATCTGCAGCATTTTGAAGGAGTCGTAGTAAAGTGGTGGCAGCACGACGAGGAAATAATGCAGTCGTTTACACTTCCTTCCTCTGCTTCATCTAATAATATAAAACAGCTCACAGGGTGAAACATGAGCACAGCAAACCTTCACAACACTTATAAATACAGCCTGTACAAAAATGACCATCAACAACATAATTCATCACTTTAAAATTAGACATTACTAACATGTGACCTTAGTGTATCACAAAAGTGAGTACGCCCCTCACATGTCTGCAGATATTTAAGTATATCTTTTCATGGGACAACACTGACAAAATGACACAATGAAAGGTAGTCGGTGTGCAGCTTATATAACAGTGTAAATTTATTCTTCCCTCAAAATAACTCAATATACAGCCATTAATGTCCAAACCAGCAGCAACAAAAGTGAGTGCACCCCTAAGAGACTACACCTGTAAATGTCCAAACTGAGCACTGCTTGTCATTTCCCCTCCAAAATGTCATGTGACTCCCTAGTGTTACCAGGTCTCAGGTGTGCACAGGGAGCAGGTGTGTTCAGTTCTGTGGTACAGCTCTCACACTCTCTCATACTGGTCATTGAAAGTTCCAACATGGCAGAAAACTCTGTGAGGATCTTAAAGACGAACTGTTGCTCTACATGAAGACTGTTACATTAGCTGCACACAGACTACTGTTCACTGTGTCAAAGGGTCATTTTGTCAGTGTTGTCCCATGAAAAGATATACTTAAATATATGCAGCCATGTGAGGGGTGTACTCACTTTTGTGATACACTGTATTATCTTGACCCTCAATCATCAGAACCTTAAGAAGTGCTGATTTAGAGGCTCCAAAGGCATAAAGTGAGAATAAGAAGGATCTTTGCAGAAGTCATTGATAAGCTGTAGGATTTAAAATAAGTTTATTCCCAGAGCCATACAAATGCTGGAATTAGATCATCTAAAGCACAAACACGAGTAGATATATGAGGTATGATCATAAAGATCTTGACTGATCTCACGTTGATCTCCACCAGCCTGAGCTTCCTGTTTGGGAGTTGCAGACCCCAGACTCTGGAAGAATCTGCCATTTCATATCTGTACTGCAGAGTCTCTACAGTCATTTAAATCCTCTCTTTTAATTCAAGTTCAGTTTGAGTCCCATCAGCTTTTATGTTGTGGTGTCTCATGTTTTCAGCTTGTCGTTAGTCGTGTTTATTGTAGTTGTTTGTTTTACTCTATTTATCTTACTGACCTAAGGATCTATCTCGCTTATTTTGCAGTCAACTTGTAAAGCACTTTGGTTAACTCTGTTGCTTTTAAATGTGCTAAAGAAATAAAATTGACATTGAATAAAGTTGTAGTGAGGAAGATCGTGCTGGTGGGTTTTTATCACACTGTGAGCTGGTACGGCACGCTGCCACGCATCACGTTTCCTCTCAGTATCCTCCCTCAGGTGATACTGAGGATACTGCTGCAGTTTATGCCTGCGCTCACAGTGTCGACCTGAGGGATAAATTTGCAGCGACTGTTGCTCGGTCTCGCCCGATTGGCTGTTTAAACTGCTAAAGAGGCCCAGCTCTCAGTATCAGTGCTGCTGCTCCACCTAAAATTTGAGCCTATGTGGAAGAAAAGTTGATGAGTGGTAAAATCACAGAAGCAGCAGCTGAATCTGAAGCACAAAGATGAAAACGGAGTCACCGCTTTCTCTGGATTTAAGATGAAATAATAAAGAAGTCTGAAGATGGATTAAAAGAAGTCACAGTAGAATCAGAACATTAGAATCAGTGAAATCATGCGATCATAGATTATTTATTTATGGACTTCATTCCTGATTTTGACACAAAGAATTTAATTTAAAGTAATTTGACTTCAGGCGAGCTGAAAGCTGTAATAAATGTTTTATTGTGTTTTTTAATCGCTGGTTTGTAAACACACGTGGTTACATGTACACGTGTGAAGTGAGATGAGCTCGTACTAGACTCACGTCATCATCTTCTCACTAATGGAAGAGCAGCTGCTGAACAGCAGACTCACTTTTCCTGCCTAAATTCTTGTCGATGTCATGATAGTTTCCACTGAAATGGAGGAAAGAAGATTAGGACAAGACAGGATGTTTTTGACTGTTGAGCTGCAGGACGAGTCGAGCCGCTGCTGTTCTCTGAACATCAAACTAAAGAGCTGCTCGTCTCAGGCACTCAGACTCCAGATAAGGCACCAGGTCCCAGCAGGTAAAGGTCAAAAACTTCCTCTATGAGAGTGGATGCTGCCTTTACAGAGGCACTACAATGCTACATGAGATCACCAATTCCCCTTTCACCAATGAAAGTCAAATAATTAGATCATCAGTTTCTGTGATGATGCGGTTATATTTGGTCTGCGCGGCAGTGACTTCCCCTCAGTGTAACAACAAAACACTGTTAACTTTCAGGTGACGGCTGCAAACGGCCTGTGATGACTGGCAGTCGTGCTCCTTTGGGGCCTCTGGCATGCATGATGGTAACGCATCAGAGTGGGCCTGCTGAGAGTCTGTGGACACACCACCATGTCTCAAATATAGACAGGAATTGAAATCATGGCGTGGAGTTGTTACAGTAATACTTCATTCTGCTCACTGTTTTGTACTTTGTTGTGTTATGCTATAAAAGGAAGCCATTGTCCCCAAACGTATGTAACAACCATGTGATCAAATACAACTTCCTGTTCAAAGAGGAAACTCAGCTTATATACATATCAGGCAGTGTTGTAACCACCTAACCCGAGACCGAGTCAAGACCAAGACCGGTGCCCCACGCTACATGACACCATAAAATGTGACACATGATCAAAATCACTTCTCAAATTGATCTGAAAGATCCTCATTCCCATAAAAACACCTGGATATTAAACACTCACAGCTCAAATAAATGTAACTGTCTTTATTTAATCCTCCTGGGTGACTTCCATCATTTATCACAGAATACAAAACAGTTATTCAGAGTTCATCACAGTAGTCTTTACTTTTCTCTGCCTTTCATAAACAATACATAAAGTTACGTTGTTTTTAAACCAACAACAATCTTTGTAAAAATGGGTGTTATTTCAAAACTACATAGCTAAATGTGTAAAACTGAAAAAATGGCAAACAATCATCAACAGTAAGAACTAAAGCCACAAGTTTCTCTCTTATACAGATTAAAGCTGCAGTAACTTTTATAAAAAGCTGTTTTTTTTTTTTGTTGTTTTTTTTACATATTTGTTAAAACTGTCACCATGTCCGATGGTATGAGACCGATAATCTGTGAAAAATTCAGCTCCTCCATCTCCTCCCTGCACCGCTCCCGGTCAAAAACAGCCAATCAGAGCCAAGGGGAGGGTCTTAGCGCTGTCAATCACGCCTCGTGTACGCGCTGCTCAATGTACTAATGGAGGGGAAACAACTTTCCGTTCCAGGAAACCTGTTTATCTGCCGTCACCGTGGCCGTGCTAACCAGCCTGAGCGTTCAAAACACAGGCTCTACTGTCCCTCCCCCTGGCTCTGATTGGTTGTTCCTGACCGAGCTGTGTATTTCTGCAGTTAGTACTGGGAGCACTGGGAGAGCACAGAGGCGCCCAATCTTTTTTGGATTTCTGTACGTTTTGCATCCAATAAAAGAATGTTAACAAATAAATTGGACAATATTGTAGCAATTTAGTGATATTTCCGCAGTTGGACGGTCAGACCGGTCTCGAGTACTACAACACTAATATCAGGTCCATCTGAGCACAGATATGTAGGAGACATAAAGAATGGTCTCAGGAGGCTACGCCGTGTTGTCATGGCCCGTTTTAAAGGTGGATTTAAAAAGTGATCAGGAGAAAGGAACCTCCTCCTTACGTTGTGTTCTCTGTGCTGTTAGAACAGACGCGCACACTGTTGTGTGTAGCTTTGCATCAGATTTCTAAAATATTGTGTCACTCTTTGCTGTGACTCCAAACTGCAGTCAGGTGCAGCTGGTCTCTTTTCCTTTGCCTGATGTGTCTCTGGAACTTAATTAGAGTTGAATTAAGTGGGCACGACCCCATATTTCATCCTTCATGTTAGAGCAAAAATCAAGCTGTGAAGTTCAAGGAACTCTTTGCACTTTCTGCAGCAGTGAGAGCTCCTGGGAGGGCGCTGACCTCAGCGAATGTGAACTGGAAGAAATTTGGAGGCACCAGCGTTCATGTTAGGACTTTGTGAGAGTACCTCAGCAACACTATAAAGCAGGCCTGTACCTGAGAGCAGCTAAACCAGGGGTGGGCAACTCCAGGCCTCGAGGGCCGGTGTCCTGCATGTTTTAGATGTGTTCCTGAGCCAACACACCTGAATCACATATAGAAGTCATTAGCAGGACTCTGGAGAACTTGACTGCATACTGAGGAGGTCATTCAGCCATTTGATTCAGGTGTGTTGGATCAGGGACACATCTAAAAGCTGCAGGACACCGGACCTCGAGGCCTGGATTTGCCCACCCCTGAGCTAAACGGTCGCAGCTCTGAAAGGCTCTAAAAGCCCGACCTCACTGGGCAGAATTTCAAACTCTGTTAAATCCCGGGTACCAGCACCCTGCTAATGCAGTCCCTACAGTGAAGCACGGTGGTGGTAACTTCGTGCTATGAGGCCTTAATGCAGTGATAAATGTGGCCGCATACAAACAGAAATCCTCCTCCTGATGGTTCGCCTGTCAGCACCATAACGACCCGAACCTGAAACTGGCTGCCCTCGATTGGTCCAATCAAAGCACCTGCGTGCATCATATGCTTTTACACATTAGAAATGCCAGTTTATAATGTTTGAATGTGTTATTGGGGTTTATTGTGTGCAGATTAATGAGGAACACATGTAAAGTGTGCCCCAGCTGGACACTGGCTGCTCAGACGCTACAAACACACAATATATGTAAAATCTATAAATCTAAAATGTCACACAGAATAAAACCACAGTGATTGTTTTATACACATCCAGGTAGTGTTTATATTAAGAATAACGGCTTAAAAAGCCAGAAAGAATAAAGCTTGTTAGCCCTTCAGCAGAAGGTGCTGCAGAAGAATAAACTGAACCATCAGCAGCTTCTTGAATCCTTAATGCAAATTCTTAGAGCCTCGACTTTTTTTCGTACATCGATTCTCGCTCCTGCGTTGAAGTGAGTCACTTCACTCTTTCTACACTCAGACTGGAGCACCGTGTTTCTTTGTGGAGCTCTAAATGCCATCAGAGAACCGACCACAAAACTGACACAAATGACAAGGCCCACAAACGTGGGCTCAGAGAACAAAGGAAGCAGTGTTGTAAGGATGAGTGAGGCCACCATCAGCCAAGATACCTGTTAGAGGTGATGTCATGCTCCTCCATGTGTCCAAACACAGGCCTTACAGACAGCATCAACACTGATAAGATGGGAGGGAATTTTTGCCTTGTTGACTCAGGTCAGTGCTACTTTGTAACCAGGAGCTGAATTTCACGTGATTATTGAGACACTGAATAAGAGTCACTGATCCAGTGAGAGCTCCAAACAGCTTGCAGAGCTGCTGTGAGTGAATGTCAGAGCCTGGAGAGCGTCTGAATGGAGGTTCAGCTGTGAGGTGATTAGACCTCCCCAGGTGTACTGCAACCACACGCTGAGTGTTCATTCTTCATTTTAAGCTCACACACATCAGAGTCACCCCACGCAGAGTCATTACAGAGGAAACTATCCACACAGGTAGGTGGGACTGCTTTGATTGACAGGTGTCCCAACTGATCGCTGTCTGGAGGCCGTCTCTGTGCATTCAAATGATTTTAATGGAATAATCTGACAAATAAATAAATCCTGCTAAGTGGAACAGACCATGCAACAGGTTTGACATTTTAGATGAGAAAAGTCCTGGTTTCTCTTTTTTCCCTTTATCGGATCTTACAGGACAGCGACAGGAGAGCGGTGGACTCAAACCCAGGTCCCTGCAGCCTTCGGCATTGGGTCACCTGCTACAGTAGCACCCAAAGGCCTGCTCCTTTGCCTTATTCAGCAGCTATATACACTCACAGCCACTTTATTAGGTACACCTTGCATTTAAGCGTGCAGACGTGGTCAAGATGACCTGCTGAACTTCAAACTGAGCATCAGAGTTATGAGACTGTGAATGTAGCATGGTTGTTGGTGTGAGATGGGCTGGTCTGAGTATTTCAGAAACTGCTGATCTGCTGGGATTTTCCCACACAGACATCTCTGGAGTTTACAGAGGACGGTCTGAATGAGAGAAAATATCCAGACAGAGGAGAGGAGAATGACCTTCAAGCTGATAGGAAGGCACCAGAAACTAAAATAACCACTTGTTATGACCAAGCTATGGACAACACATCAAACCATGGAGCAGATGGGCTGCAGCAGCAGGAGACCATGCCGGGTGCCCCTCCTGTCAGCCAGCAACAGGAAACTGAGGCTGCAGTTCACACAGGCTCACCAAAATTAGACAATAGAAGTTTGGAAACCATTGCCTCACATTTCTGTTACATGTAGGGTCAGAATTTGGCATGAACATGAAAGCATCCATGATTCAGGCTGCTGATGGTGGTGGTGGTGGTGGTGGTGGGGGGGTGATGCTGTGGGGTATTTTTGGTACACTTTCTGCTGGTTGTTTAGATGCTGCGGCCTACCTGAGTGTTGTTGCTGACCACGCCCATCCCCGTGTGACCACAGTGTACCACCTTCTGATGGCTGCTTCCAGCAGGATCATGCACCGTGTCACAAAGCTCAGATCATCTCAGACTGGTTTCATGAACCTCACAGAGGTCGTAGATCTCAGTCCAACAGAGCTCCTTTAGGAAGCTTCTGGATGGTCAGCTGATGAATCTGCAGCAGCTGTGTGTGCGATGCGATCATATCAGACTCAATCTCTGCTGTGAAGACTGATTGTGTGTGTCTGTGTGCTGTGTGCCGCTACACTTGCTAACCAAGCCTGCTGCCTGCTAACTCGCCACTTGACCTTTTTGTCTAAATATGGTCTCCAAAAAAACCCAACATGGTGTTGGAGACAAAAATACCAAATGGTGACATCACAGTGGCTACATTCATCTTTTATGTGCAGTCTGTGGGGAGAGAGTAGCTTTTGGAGCCAGGCTCAAATCACCATTAGAGCAACTGCAGCTTTTGGCACTTGTGTGACGGCTTCATTTTTCATCCCAGAGGTTGCCACCTGGTCGGTACCTGTTATTAAAAAAGCAAACCGGCGTCATTTTTTAATTCTCCCCAGAGCAGCGTCGGTCTGCTGCTGTGATTAAAATGGATGTGGCGTTCATCGTCCTTTGTGTGTGTGTCACGTCAGAACTGCGGGGCAGGATTTTTAGAGCCAGTTCGATAACATCAATATTTACTGCCACCTTTTTTTGAGGCTGCTGTTCGCTCTCTAATTTACAGCTTTGATTGGGCAGAAGTGAAAATGTCAGCTTTTGCTGGAGTTTTTCCCAAATGTCACTCTGATCTGGTGATGGGAACAGAGGAACTCTCCAACGTGTCTCAGCTCCACGGAGCTCCAGGTTGTTGACTTTGGCCTCCCAGTTGTGGAGCTGTTACCGACTGAATGTGGAACGGTTTCTTCGAAGCTTTGGGCTTTGGGGGTGTACAGGCGTACAGCTCGTGGACTGCTGAGAAATATCTCAGCTTTATGCTTGACCAGTTTTCCAGAGATGAACAAAACAGAAGTGAGAAATGCTCAGCAGAAACCATGACTGGAAAGTAATGCACATCACGAGAGCTTCCACTTAGTCAATGAGTTTAAATTTATACACACACTCAGAAAAAAGAAGCTTGTGGTACCTTTAGAGGTACACAGCCTGTCTCTGTGAAGGCCCCCTCTGTCTGTACCCCTCACACAGGTGCTCATTTATAGCCTCATGGTTTGTATCGTCTCGAACCTCTACTGTCAGTTTCGTACCATCGTGCACAAAAACTGACCTTCTTAAAAATAGCAGATGGGCAAACTCGGGGCCTTCTTGCTTTGAGGGAAAGTGCCAACCTTTGCACGCTGTGCTGCTGACGGCACAGGCAGCTGATGTATTTAAAGCTTTTCCTTCAACATTTAACTGTAATCAACAGTAATATATTGAAATGTAAGAGTAAAATGAGCATTTTATCTGACTGAGGTTTGATTTCCTGATCAAATCAGGAAGAAATGATGCACATATTCAATTCAATTCAATTCAATTTTATTTATATAGCACCAAATCACAACAAACAATTGCTTTAAGGACCTTTGTATTGTGGGTAAAGACCCTACAATAATACAGAGAAAACCCAACAGTCTAAACGACCCCCTATGAGCAGCACTTGGTGACAGTGGGAAGGAAAAACTCCCTTTAACAGGAAGAAACCTCCAGCAGAACCAGGCTCAGGGAGGGGGGGTCATCTGCTGAGGGGGGGCTGAGGGGAGCGAGACAGAGATTAATAATAATTAATGATTAAATACAGAGTGGAGTATAAACAAAGTAATTAAGGTGAATGAAAATAAACACTCAGTGCATTATGGGAACCCCCCAGCAGACTAGGCCTATAGCAGCATAACTAAGGGAGGGTTCAGGGTCACCTGATCCAGCCCTAACTATAAGCTTTATCATAAAGGAAAGTTTTAAGCCTAATCTTAAAAATAGAGAGGGTGTCTGTCTCCTGAATCCAAGCTGGGAGCTGGTTCCACAGAAGAGGGGCCTGAAAGCTGAAGGCTCTGCCTCCCATTCTACTCTTAAGTATCCTAGGAACCACAAGTAAGCCAGCAGTCTGAGAGAGAAGTGCTCTGTTGGGGTGATATGGTACTATGAGGTCTTTGAGATCAGATGGGGTCATATATATCTTTCTACTTCAGAAGTCCAGTGATTAACCGTAGTGGGCTTTTATTGGACCTCTGTCTCTGCTACATGCAGCTGAACTTAAACATTCACACCATCTGCTGACGGGTTTATGAGCTCTAATTCTAAGAATGATTTTCACACATAATGCTCAAGCTGAACTGAACTGCCTGAGAGGAAGCCAGTCAGAGGCTGGTGTGAACTCACACAGTGGAAACAGATGTTGCACCAAATATGTGGCTTCCTGTGCTGCACCTGTTGCTCAGCACTTCTCACAGCAGTACCTGTGAGTGGTTTACCCCCAGGCCCAGAACATGAAGAGCACCCTGATCTGTGCTGTCGGGGTTTTAATGTCATCTCTAAGGTTTCACAGGCTTTACGGGAATGTCCTCGTGGTTTGTGTTGAGCTTTTTTTATTGATTCAAATGCCATATCAGGATGCGTAACATCCTGTGAGCAGATGAGATGCATGCAGGAGGACGTGAAGGGGTTCATGTTGCCTTTGATTCTAGCACCACCCTGTGGCCAGCCTGCAGCTCAACATACAAATAAAAGGCAAATTAGGTGGTGTGAAAATAAACTTTATTAGACTTCCATATGCATCTCTCTCTCTTAGAAATGAACAACCATAATATAATACTCAATCACATAAATTACACAAGCACATAACAGTGAACAGGAACGTATCCGTGCCCCTGATGTTCACAGTTTACATTCATTTTGGCCGAAACATTTACAAACAGATGGTTTAGGCATGTTTAACACTTCTGAGGTCAGACTGATACAGCACACTGCTTGACTTTATTCATTTTGAACATGTGGCCTTTTTAGTAAGAGAGTGTCACTTAAAGTCTGTATCAAAACCTGCCTAATGGAGCTTTTTCATTGTAGTGTTGCACGCTAGCCACAAAGTCTTTAATAATTGTTGACCATAACCAAATTCCTGTGTTCTGCAGTACTTATTTTTCTGAATATTGTGAGAGTTAAAGGGGACCTATTCCTTTTCCCCTTCGTCATCTGTCATATATACACTGTCCCAGTGCTGGATGCACATATTAAACATAAAGTTTTAAATAAGGAGACCAGCACATGTAAAAGTAGTCCCTGTGAGCTCAGGCGTCAGACTCAGCTTACTGGGTTCTATTGTTGGATAAGTCCTCCCAAATATGGTCATATCAGAAGTTCCACTTCCTGTTTCTATTACTGTACAGAAACTGGCTGCAATTCAGCCGTTGGTACAGCAGGGGGCGCTCACAAGCTAGTTCTCGATGAATAGATGTGAATGGAGCCAAAAGGTTAAAATATAACAATCTACAATATAAATACAGTCCAGGAATAAAAATATGGAGATTGGAAATGAGTGACATAGGTTCACTTTAAATATCAAATATCCAGCTTGTGTATTGCTTTTATTCTAACATGTTTGTTCAGGCCTACAAATACCACACCAGTCCAACCTGCAGCTCTAACGAAGCTCGATGAGCCCCCAGTAGGTTTGGTCTTTTCGAATTTCAGCTGTTATATTTATGCTGACGCTGTCATTTTTTCTAAGTGAGACGATCTTGGCCACCCACACCGAGCTCTCTGTCGACTGAGGGTAGATGCCCTCAGCCAGGAGCTTAGTTTTTCCATCCTGGAAGCCAGTTCTTTGCAAAAACACACGTTTCTCCCCACTCTGTTCCTTCCTGAAGGTGACCTGGGCGTAGAGAAAGTAGAAGCCGCTTTGATTGACGTAGATGGCGTTTTCTTTCAGACCGAGGGAGCGCGATTTGCAGCGGGGCTCTGATACTTTCCAAGCAGGATCTGTAGGAGATGTGGAGATCTTCTCATCAGTCACTCAGCCATTTCAAATTCATCCCTGAAGCAGATTTTAATGTTCTACAAATAATGCTCAGAATTGTCCAAATGATATTTGAAAAATGGCATATTTACTTGATACAATTTATAAACCAAACAGGAAAAGTGTGAGATATGAGTGTATGTTCATATATATATATATATATATATATATATATATATATATATATATATATATATATATATATATATATATATATATATATATATATATATATATATATATATATATATATATATATATATATTTAAAAATAAGTCCCATGAACCTAACAAAGCAAGAGCGCTAATGTTAGGTTAAACATATTTAATAGAAACATAATAAATAAATCATTTTAAAGTCTCAGCCATGGTGGCCTGTATTAACATTTATACGACTTTAACTTATTAACTGAAAAATCAGTTAATAAGTTAAAGTGCACACCTGCACGCTTCTCATGTGGGGGGGAGAGGACGAGTGACACAATATAAGTACATAAAATTCAAAAACTAGCATAAAACGAGCCCTTGATTTTTAGTAATTAACTTGTTTTACACATTTGTGCTGCGTCAGATTTGGTAGACCTGCAGCTGAGAGCAGGTTTGATCACATTGATATTTGATTGATATTTGATATTATTAACCATCTTTGATGGGACACAGTCTCAGTAGTTACTGAGCAAATGTCTTCAGCTGAAGGTTAGTGAGTGTGAAGCTGGTGGACTGCAGAGACCTGCCTCAGATTAGCATCATTTATGTAAATGAAGCCGAGCTCTTACTGACTGGTTACAACTTTGTTTTCCCTTCAGGACGTTAGCATATGTGTGATATGTTCATATTTAATTAGGAAGTTTTTAATTAAATGTAATCAGTATTTAGGGTAAAGGTGTTATTACTGACAGTATAATAACTCAATAAAACTATAATAAATGAGTGTTTTAGCTTCTGATATTGTCACTGCGGATGCTGGTGGGTGTGCAGCCCATGACTAAATAATGTCCCTACAGCAGTGAAGAAAACCACATGAAAGAGTACATGAAGAAAACTCGTGTCTAATTTCTTTTTGACATGATATTACTAATAAAGTTTTTTTTTTTTCCTTCAAAGGAAATGCTTCTCCGGGTCCTGCAATCACAGCCCGATAAATACACCAGGGAAACAAAAGCGATCTTCCAATTAATGTCTAATTTTCCCGCAGCATCCCCCGCCCGGCAAACTTATGAAATCTGCTACTGTGGGCTGTAATTATGATAGGTTGTGCAGCCCACATTACAGCTCTGTTTCAGTTTGTTGTGGTTTGAGAAACCCACTTCACACAGGAAACACGCAGCATGGTGGGAGGAAAACTGCATGAGACTGGAAACATAATCAAGTTGTTTCTACTCGCGGTTTGACCGGTGCAGGTGATTTCTTCTGCACCTTTTTCTCTTAGATTTAATAATTATTGAATGTGATAACTTCTACAAAACAACTGAGTTTTGTTCTCTTCTGTTCCTTCTTGAAATGTAGTCGGTAACTTCTCCACAGCTGTGAGTGAATCACTGCAGGAACTACGGGACAACATGCAGTCTTTGTGCCGTCACTGAACCACGCAGGGCTTCACTCCTGCCTGTGACTATAAATTAAACTATAAATTAGACTAAATAACACCATTACACCTACATCCCAGTACGGATGATATTGAAAAGGTCAAATAGATACTGCATTGGTGTGTTCAGTCCAGACTCTGTAAATGGCTGCATTGCACATCAGGTGAGCTCAGCAATGTGGAAGGTAATCCGAACATAAAGATATAAACATACATCCAGCACAGCCCGACTCATGAGTCACTGATGTTTTATAATGTTTCTGTGCAACAGAAATGCACCAAATGAATACCAAAGGGTCTCTTTGTGGAATGAGGCCATAATCTGTAAATAGAAGATGGAAGTAGCTCCCCAGTTTGAAGTGAAGCCAGAGCAGAAATTCCCCGAACCTGCGTGTAACAGCAATGGGTGCAAAAAAAAAGAAGTGTATGAGAAAATGAGGCTCTGTTTCCTGCTCTGACCCCAGTGAACTCTGTAATTACCCTGACGGAACCCTCCCCACTCCCAAAGGAACTAATAAAGCCTAATCTAATCTAATCTAATCTAATCTTTCTGGGTCAGTTTGGTCTCAGCTCAGAGTTTTAGTCTTATTTGAACATGATGTTCATTTTGTAAATAATGGTCCCATTACATTCAAAAAGGACACTAAAGCAGGCTGTGATCTATTGTGTAATAACAGAATTCAGTGCTCTTCAGTTTCTCATTTAGAACTGATTTCTCACCTGACATTTAGATAATGTCACGTGGCTCCACAGGGGCCACATCCATCTTTTATATACAGTGTATGAATGCACCACTCCTGGCCAGGTCACTGCATCTCTGTTCTATGCTTTGCAGGACTTCAGATCGCTCTGCCGTTCAGGCCTCCTCACCTACCTGAACAGTAAACCCTAATAAACCCAGCTTAACTGAAATATGACACCAGCTTTATTCACCTGAGTCCACTTTAGACTAGAGAACAGAACAAAGATAAGCACAGAAATATGGGCTTTCTTTCTAAGAAGCTGACTGAGAACACTTTTTCTTTTAGGTCTCTTACCTTTCACCGGCTCTCAGCAGACTCAGTTTAGCCCCGCTTGGTTTAAATATTCAGATTAGGTGTTATTTTGTTATTTGTTTGTTCATGCACGCCTCCTCAAACCGCCTCATCCTCATGTGCTTTACTTGAAGGCTACCCACGTTTTTCAGAATGACTTTGAGCTGCTGCTGACATGTCTGAACTTGTTGCATCTGTGGGCGTCCAGTTTGACAGTAGTTTTTATGCACCACAGTCAGCACAGTGATGATAAGAGATCAGTAACCAGTGAGAGTCGGTCTCTCTTTCACAGTAAAGTTTCTGTTCATTAAAAGTTGGTGCACAGTGACTGTGAGAGGATTGAATTACCATCATTATCAGAGAATATCAAGTTCTCTCATGAAAAGAAGTGAGCTCACTAAAAGGAGGACGGGTACTTACACTGGTACAGCTGGATGAACGTGTGAGACATTCCTGAAAAGCAACATCATTTAGAGGGTTATCAACAACATTTTCACTTTTTATCTGTCAGTTGTTGATGATTATCCATGATAAATGTTATGATCAAAGATATTTACCTGGCTTTAAAGGTTCCTGGCTCTGCCTTTGTGCAGGACTTGTTGTATTGTTGAACTCTGGTGTCTAGAGAAGAAAGAACGCATGCTCAGCATCTCCATTAATATCATCATAACTGATTGGCAGTGCAGGCACACAGAAAACTTTTTGTCTCCACTTGAAATTGTAGCTTCCCTTAAATTTTAAGCTTAGTTAATTTGTCAGGAGATTTATTGGTTTGAGGCTGCAGAATCAATAAATGCAATCATATTCTGGCTGGATTCAGTCTTTTACACTAGCTGCTGCTGCTGCTCGATAAACTGCAGCAAACATCCTGCAGATCAGAGTTAAATGAGCTCATATCTCATTCTTTTCATGTGTACAGTTTATGATGTTTCTACTGCATTTTACTCTACAGCTGCCGTCACTGCATATTGGGGATTAATGCTTCAGCAGGACATCTGCACTGTAGCTACATCGTAACCACAAACCCCTCCGAAACTCTACAGCGTAACCTGACGTGCATGTCGACACAGCCTACAGCCACTGTGATTGGCCTGTTCACTACCTTCGATTCCTCCTGTGCATTTCCGGCTACTTTTTTTGCAGTTTTCTACAGTTTTTGAATTTTTCAGTGAGGGAATAACAATCACCATCTCAATGTGAGGAATAATAAACATAGCATCAGCACGGGGACCCACAAATATCAGCAAAGTCCTGGAGGGAGACTGCTGAAAGGATCAGGATGGATGTGAGGGGATGAAGATTTTCTTTATTTCTATGGTCACTGCCTATAAAACACCGGGACTTAACCAGCAGTGACGTAGACCACTAATGTAGGTTACATCATAGGCTCTACAAAGATTCACTGCAGACATCTAAAACAGGCCTTAGAGGTCCTTATTGTAACCACAACATTCACCTCCAGGGGGAGGTGAATGTTGGCTCTGTCACTCATTTTGGGTCATATTGAATGAAAACAAGTCTGCTTTGTAAATCTCAGTCATGCTGGGTTTGAAGATGGAGGGTGCGCAGTCAGACACCCCCCCCCCTTGTCTTATAAGATATTTTTGTAACTAAGACGGTGAGTGTGAAAACGCTTATCCCGAGGTTTCCATTCAGGACTTCAGAAACCAGAGGATGATGTCAGAGGATGAGGTCGCTGTAGTCATGTCCATCTTTCAGACTGTCTGTGGCTTTTATTCTTTTAACTTTTGATATTTCTGTGTATGTACTCCCATTTCCTTAGGAGCCTTTGCCTTTTCCAGGATCGGCATTAAAGGAAAGTACAGCCCAGCCCTTCTTCATCTTCAGTCAGTCTCTCACAACACCGTACATGAAGCAGCTGTTTCTTCAAATTCTGTTAATAGCTCTGTGTGTGTGTGTGTGTGTGTGTGTGTGTGTGTGTGTGCGTGTGTGCGTGTGCGTGTGTGTGTGTGTGTGTGTGTGTGTGTGTGTGTGTGTGCGTGTGTGTGTGTTTGTGTGTGTGTGTGTGTGTGTGTGTGTGTGTGTGTGTGTGTGTGTGTGTGTGTGTGTGTGTCCTCCACTTCTACAAAGCCACCCTGTTTCTGGTCTTCAGTCTAACAAACATACTGTAAGTCTGTGTGTTCCCATCAGACTGTTATCTGAAAACATCATCAGAGATGAACGTTTCAGTTCCACCTAATAACTAACAATGACTAATGGCCCTATAATAATGAGTCAGATGTTGCTCGCCTTACAGTCTAAATTTTCAGCTCTTTATCCTGTATCTCATGGTGTTGCTTCCACCTAGAGGCACTAACTGGACTCCTGGACTTAACATCTTCAAACATAAGGGCAGAAATCAAAGTGGAGGTCATTTTTTTGGTACATACTACATTAAAAACATGAGGAATTCATTTCTAAAATCACTTGTGATCCATGCAAACTGTTCAGACTCTTAAACTGACTGATCCAAAGGGTTAGATAAGCTGTGACTCTCCCAGCAGCCAGCATGGACATGTTTGTGCGCACTGACCTCTGCTGGCTTCAGATTGGTTGTAGCTAGACGAACACCCATAACGACCACGGCCAGAGTGAGGAGACCGCACCACACCTGCAGCAGCTGGATCTTATGAGAACCCCTGGGCTGATCCTCCATTCTGTGAAACAAGTACACACACACACACACGTTAGCATGTAGCCTGTGTTTCCTTATTTTTACACTGGTACTCTCGTGGATGCTTACAATAAACATTGCTTGAAGTTATGAGGTGTGTTCCTATAGAAGTGAGCTCAGGGTTCGGCTGTATTATGTCACTGATGCAGCCAATCAGAAGGAAGCTGGCTTAGAGGTAGGGTGTGCTCAAAGGTGGAGGAGAGAACATGACTAAAGGAAATCAAAGAGGAACGAATAAGGATCATTTTGAACTGTGAAGCATAATAAGCCCTCAGCACTCTGGACAAAACAGATTCCAGTTAAACAAAAGTTTAGATGACCAAAAATGAGGGTTAGGGGTTGTTTTCCAGATATGATGCTGGTATCTTTAAATTGTTAACATGTGAGACAAATAAGGATTGTTTTGAATAGTGAATCATGCAAAGCCACTCTGGTCGTGTCATGTTCTCTAGTGTAAGCTGTAGAATAGATTAGATTAAACCTTATTGTAGCAGTACATCACTGCAGGAAGAGCACATTTATTCTCGAGTATGTTTCACCAGTGCTGCCTTTGGTACCTGTACACCTCCACCTCTTCTATCAGGGTGAACTGCAAAGTCTGACCGATGAGCTACAAACAAATTCTCACTTTGACTGTCTTGTTGCAATGGCACCTTTCTAAGAGTAGGCACAGAATTTTTGCCCCGCATGAAGTTGCCGTGGCATTTTTAGCCAGATGTGAACATGAGTCAAAGGACCACTGGTCTGAATAATCCTGCGACCACAAGCACGCACAGCTAAAGCAGACCCCACACAAATGATTTGCATGACTCCTGGAATAACTGCTTTGCGCACACTGTGTGATGGTTAACCTCACCCTGCTGCTGCTTCTCTGGGATTTTACCTCAGTGGGAGTTTTTGTCCTGTGTGCAGGGTTCATATGGGTGAACATTTTGTGGTTTGATTGTTTATTTGGAATGACATAGACCGAAACCCTTCGCTGATTGCAAAAAATGCCCTGACCCCGAACAGTGCGACAAGTGCGGCAGAAAGCACATGGCTCTACTTTAGTTTACATTCCAGAGATGATGCACAGCAGGCTTTACATAGCTGAGGCAGGGTTAGGTGGTGAAAATGCCAGTTACAGTTCAAGCTCTTAGGCTCTCATCAGCTCATAATTTTGCCTCTTTAATCTGAACTACAAAAGAAACAGTCAATTATTAGACTTTATTAGTCTGTTTTGGGCCCAAAAGTCTCATTAAATAAGATCACAGAATCCTATGAAATATCTACGTGGCTATAGGGCAGTAATTTAGAACAGAAATACTGTGAGAAAAGTGAAACCCTGATCCCCAAACATGCCTTCACTTTACTATAAAAACTTTCCAAATTCTGTGGTTTCAGCATTACAGCAGCAGCTCTGACCTCACCCACAGACCTCTTAATACAAACATGAGAAAGCCAAATATCCACAGAGGAATCAGGAATTTATGAGAGGATTGAAATCACTGTGGACTCACCTGGTGTGTGCTGCACTCTCAGTGTCCAAATGCATCTGCTGCTTCTTTGTCACAGACATGTCAGGTTGTCACAGGGGTTTCCCTGCCTCATGAACTTGTAGTGAAGATTAGATGGAGTTTTTTTCCCCTTTGTATAGAGTGGTTTGAGTGATGGGAGGAAGGAGGCTGTGGTGTAGGTGGGTCTACTTGTGGACGGAGTGGTGTACTGCACAGAGCTGCACAGCAGCACATACAGGCGGCTTTCAGACTTTTAATTATAAAACCTGAATGCACTTTCACACAGCTGTGATGCACAATGTAAAGTATTTACAAAGTATTTAGAAAGCACAGAGTAAAAGTTGTAAACTGCTGTGTGAAATGTGGCGATAAGCAGCGTTTGGATGGTGCGGCCCCTCGCTGACACATTTATGTTTGTTGTGGGTGGTTTGTGATTTCCCACGTTTATAGGTCACTGCCACAGTTCTTAACACCCCAACAAATGACTGGGACTTTTTTTCCTCACACTAGGCATTTAATCTTAACTGACCTGATGTGTGATGAGGAAAGCAGGCAGCTGCAGAGTCTGCTTTTAGCACAGCTAATGGGCCTGATTGATCTCACCGAGGGGACAACATAAGTGTTACTGATGCAGCTGGGAGAATCAGGGGTGTGAAACATGCAGCCACCTCAGGCCCACTCTGATCATGAGATAAAGACAGATGGAGACGAGAAGGCCATTTTTTTTACCTTTTCCTGTGCGTTGCATAAGGAAGCAGCCTAATGTGCTGCATGCTCTTTTAAAATCAGGTCTCAAACTTTCATTTTGATCAAACTCGTCAGGTGACTCTGAACACATTGCCGAGCTGAGCTGCTACAGCCTCTCGCTGCTTTGGGATTTCCCTTGATGCACTGAGCACTTCTCTTCTGCTCCCTTCAGCTGGTATCTGTGTGATCACGGCTCTGTCCTCTCCTCCAAGAACACAGCTCTGCTGGAAGTCCTGTCCTGCTATTGATCCCCATTGTTAGCAAATGCTGGCTCATAGGTAGATCTAGGCACGCTAACTCAGGGTGCTCAGCCGGGGTTTAGCCAAGGAGCTGTGCCTGCAGGCTGCTTTCATTTATGACCGCAGACTGACACACTGTGGAAAAACTGAGGCGCATTATTGAAAGTCTGGTTCTGTTTTATCAAAAGATGATTCATGAAATGTGGAATTTTTCAGAATTTACTTCTTTATACTAAAAGAAAACTGGAAGAACATTCAGAGGTGGTTTTCCTGCTCCGGGCCTATGCACAGGGCTGATGCCCCTCTGCGACGAGGACGAGGGGTCTCAGATGGATTTAAATCCATGTTGAAAAATCATATTCAAGCTAAATTCATATGAAGAAATAATTTCAGGATGTCACTGCAGACTGTAAAGGTCATTTTTACCTAGTGTCACAGGTCGTCGAGCATCTCTGAGCTGTGCGTTAGGCAATGCACATGTTAGCATGAGATGATGCTAATATAATGGTTTTTGTGGAGCTCTGTTTTGTTTGTTGTTGTTTGTGGGCGCACAACAATGTCTTTCCAAAATTCTTCCAAAGTTTTTCATTTTGTCTTTACATTTGTGGATCCTTAAATATTTTAAAGCTGAAAATTTGGAGGTCAGTGCCAGTTTGCTGCTATTTCTAACACTGAAACCTGTGAATTTCTTTCAAGGGAGGCTTCATTCTCTACAAAAAATGTGTTCAGTTCAATTCATTTTATCTATATAGCTCCAAATCACAACCAACAATCACCTCATGGTGCCTTGTACTGTGGGTAAAGACCCTACAATAGTACAGAGAAAACCCATCAGTCAGAAGACCCCCTATGAGCAGCACTTGGTGACAGTGGGAAGGAAAAACTCCCTTTAACAGGAAGAAACCTCCATCAGAACCAGGCTCAGGGAGGGGGGGTCATCTGCTGAGGGGGGAGAGACAGAGATTAATAATAACTAATGATTAAATACAGAGTGGAGTATAAACAAAGTAAATAAGGTGAATGAAAAGAAACAGTGCATCATGGGAACCCCCCAGCAGCCTAGGCCTAAAGCAGCATAACTAAGGGAGGGTTCAGGGTCACCTGATCCAGCCCTAACTATAAGCTTTATCACAAAGGAAAGTTTTAAGCCTAATCTTAAAAATAGAGAGGGTGTCTGTCTCCTGAATCCAAGCTGGAAGCTGGTTCCACAGAAGAGGGGCCTGAAAGCTGAAGGCTCTGCCTCCCATTCTACTCTTAAGTATCCTAGGAACCACAAGTAAGCCAGCAGTCTGAGAGCGAAGTGCTCTGTTGGGGTGATATGGTACTATGAGGTCTTTGAGATAAGATGGGGCTCACTCGGGCTGCTGAAGTCTTACTTTGGAGAACATTTTGACTTGCATCTGATCAGGGAGAGATCTTTTAATCCAGCCCTCTCTTCAAGACTTTTTATTTGCCCATTTTTTGCTGTTTTTTTTTTCTGGGTATGGGTCTCAGCAGAGATGCCCAGACCTTCTTCAGCTCTTTTGGGGGGTTCTGGGTCTGTCCCAGGGTTTCCTCGTGGTCTAGGAAGGGTTGAGGAAGTATCCTGTCAGATACTTGAACTAACTGAACTAACTCAGGTCCTTTGATGTAGCAGAGCTCTC
This sequence comes from Archocentrus centrarchus, assembly GCF_007364275.1. Lineage (NCBI taxonomy): Eukaryota > Metazoa > Chordata > Actinopteri > Cichliformes > Cichlidae > Archocentrus > Archocentrus centrarchus. Next base: position 654,440 of record NC_044361.1, read on the forward strand.
TGAGTTCCTCTCCGGTCTGTAAGGAGTCAACATGTCTTTTTAAGTTGCAGTAAGGTTTCAGTGCACATCATACATGTCAAAGTGAGGCTTTCCATTTTCTACAGAGTTCACTGATCATTTCTATCATTATATCGTCATAGTTTTTAACCCCTTATTTTCCATCCCGACCCCTCAGATCAGAGATCCGGTCCCTGGGTCCAGGTTTGAAATAAGGGGAACTGCCGTCTGCTCAGTCAGTGTGTATAGACTGACTTTTGTGTGTAGTTTTATAATTTTTGTATTTGTTTTGATGCTCTCGGGTGAAGCCCGGACACCTGTGGGAACAAGTTCAGTTCTGCTGGTATCTGTGACCTTATTCTCAGCAGCAGCTCGGGGCCATAAGTGAGAGTCACTCATTTCTGTTTGTGTGCTCTGGGTTTGAATTTGATTACTTTCTATTAACACAAAATCTTCTGAATCAATTGCAGATTTGCAGCAAAGTGTGGTTTCTAGTGACAAATTTTCATCTTTATGCTCTCTCAGTTATGATGATGGAAAGATTGCAGTTTGATAAAGAAAAAGTCCACTTTGCAGTTACCACTGATCTTTTTATTTTCACCAAAACCAAATCACAAACTGGAGTCTGAACTGAGAATCTGTGTAAGGAAGTGTTCTGATGATAGGAAGAACAGCACAGCAGCGTTTGAAATGGAAATGCAGTTATGAGGATGAGAATTCTTGGTATGAAAACAGTAGTGAAAGTTTTGAAGACAGCAGTGAGAGATGAGAGTGAGAGGGTCTATTTCCATTTCACTTCACTGTTTTTAGTTTCATGTTCCATGGGACATCCCCAGCCAGCTAGTCAATGTTCTCCTGGATTATTTAAATGTCACAAACTTTCTCCTACCCTATTTCACAAACACACACATGCAGACACACCTACACATGCAACATGAAAAAGAAACAGGTAGGATGTGGGCTACTGGGTGCCGTCCCCACTCAAAACAAGAAAACAAACAGCTTTTCACCACTGCTTCCTGTACACCCTACCTGTAATAGTAACACGGTCTCAGCAAGCAGGTATGAGTTCATCCTTTCAAACCCCTCCTCATTATTTCCCACCTATAGTCAGTTAACATTGCCCAACAGTGTAGAAGAAAACCAACATGGGTTAACCTTTAAATGACAACAATGTTCTACTGAGATTAGTCGCTGGTAGCACAGCACACTTCTGCTTTGTGGTCCCATAAACCATAAACACTACAGACTGAGGTGCATTAATAAAAAGAGCTTGAGTGCTTTTTCATACATGCTGCTATAGACCGAGGCTGCCGGGGATTTCCCATGATGCACTGTTTTCTCCACTCTGCTCGTTACTCCTGACACTTCTCTGTGCCACAACAGCATGTTGTTGGCTTTTGTTTGCCCCTCTATCTCTGTGCAAGAAATGTTGTGTATTTAGAAAATGAAGTAAGATAATAATAACAGGAAACGTTATTTTTTCTCTTTTGCAGTTTTGTCAGATTTCACAACACAACCTGATGAGTCTGATAAACAAGTTTTTGGATGTCTACAAAGGTGTGAGTCATCTGCTTCCCCAAAGTGCTGTGTTTGTGTTCTTATACCTTTCCATCAGATCTTTCCCCTTTGCCATATTTTACAACACAACCTATCTGATGAGTTTTTGGATGACAGTTATTCATTTAGACTCTCAGTGAACTTCTGAGGTCACCTGAGGAAGCAGTGAGGGTGGGGCTGAAACACCCGGGAAGGGATCTGAGCGCTGCATTGTAGGTGGTGTCGTGAGCTGCCACAGCACTGCTGCTCGAGAAGTATTATTCACATACGAGACAGGTGCCGTGAATGTTTTCCATGAAGTATCTTCTCAGGAGGGGACATCCCAGCAAATTCACCCCAACGTCAGACCACACGGCATTCAGTGAAACTGCAAAAATACCCAGTGCGCAGAAATACCCATCAGAAAGGTGCAAATGTGACACTGAAAGAAACAGGCTTTCCAACAGTATAAGCTATGATAACAACAGGAAGATAACCATAAACACGTTTGCTCATGTCTGCCTGATTCTGTCCAGTCTGAGGAAGATGCTGGGATTTGGCTCCAAAGCCAAACTACTGGGTGCCCGGGTGGTTCAGCGGGAGAGCGGGCGACCATGTATGCCGCGAGGCGAAAAGCAGGCAGCAACAACACCCCCCCCACCCCCCCCCCCACCCCCCCCAATCCCCCCACACTGTCAAATAAAGCCACTATGGCCCAAAAAAAAAAAAGAAAAACCAAACTAGTTTCCCACAAAAAGCTGGACAGTCACTGTACTAAGGAAACTTTACTACATGTGCAGTCAAGGAGTAGATACGGCATCATACAGAGAGGATCACTGCTCTGTCAGCTGTATATCATCCTACTACATGAATAGGATGTGCATTGTGTAAAATGATGGCTCTGCAGTTTTATTCAAGTTTTGTGAAGAGTTAATTCTGCTGGAAAGCATCATGGGAATTACCCAGGTTTTTCCTCAGCTGATGGGCCCGTCCTGTGAGGGTTTGATGTAACAGATGTGATGGGTGGCTGAGATTAGATTAAAAAAATAATGGTGCTACCCCTCGGCCTCAGTAAACTTTCAACAACTTCAACAGAAATCAAATAAACAATGATAAAGCTGAATATTCCCGAAGTACAGTTACAATGTTACCAACATTATCATCACTAAATGACATGCACTGATTTCTGTGTTTCTTTCTTTCAGGTTAGAACTGTACTGTTGATTACAAGCAATATGTTTATTATGCAGGAACATAAAAATATGTCAGTAAAAAATATTTCAGTAAACCTGACCTATGACCTTGACCCTGAGGTCAATCCGACTCTTGTCTGCGAGTTTTAGTAGATGCATCTATGGTATCAAAATCCTGCAGCTCCTCGGTCTCGAGTTATCGTCTTCAGAAAGTCGAGCGTCCACGTCGCCCACCTGGCAGGACGGCTGCTTTAACAATACAAATGACTGAGATGCACTGTAATTTATTCTGTGGAAATGTGAAGATGGAAAAGCATATTTCATGAGTGTGCTTTTATTTAATTAAGTTACACAAGAGAAATATTCTTATTATTGGGACGCCAGAGGCTCCAACAGCAGCCTGTAAAACCAGGAGACAGACAGCACAGTGTCAGCCAGCAGGATGAGATCAGCAGCATAACATTCAGTATACTGCGTGTGCCCACCTTCATCTGGGTAACTAGCTGCAAAACTCTGTAAATACACATCAAAATGCAAATTTCGTTATATGTTTACATATAATGACAATAAAGTCTTCTTCTTCTTCTTGAAATTTTAAAGGTTAGGAAACATTACGACGATTCATACGCAAAACTGATAATATCTAAAGAGCAAACCTTTTTCCTGACGTGGCGTGACGTTTGCCTGCATGTTATGACAGGCTGCATTTTTCAGAAACGCTGTCACCATCTCAGAGTTATTGCTGCTGCGAGCTTCAGAGAAAGGCAAAGGTGAAAAGGAAGTTTGTTCACTCAGTAAACAGCTGGAGGGCTGTCAATCATTTACAGTCACCACGTGGATGTTTTTAGCAGCACAATTTACTCCCAACCAAAACGTTTCCACGGTGTTCAAACTAAACAAGAATCCAGTGTTTACATGATTATCTTTGTTAGCTGGACACTGTGTGAAACACATCCATGTGAAGCTGGCTGAGCCTTTTGGTTTCCGAAGCCGATGCTTGAAACCAATTCTCTCTAATGACGAGTGGAGGCCAAATCCAGAGGTTTTAGAAGACTATGGAAAAATGATTCTCATATTAAACTTTTTGTCTTTCAAATGATAAATTTAGCCATCAGAATTTGTCTGATGCAGGCAACTTAAACTGAAGCCAAAAGGGAAATGAGCATATATGCAGTTTGATGAACAATCTTAGCACTGAATGTAGTTTTTGTTATTTCTGAATGAGCAGACTTCGACTGATCACTTATCTGTAATATTTCTGATCTGAGCACAAACTGTGAGAATGTTACAATAACTGATTTGCATACTTCTACTTCTTTAGCATGGCTCACCATACAGCATGTGTCTGTGGAGGGAGTCTTCCACGTCCTTCTTGTCTAGAGGAGGTTCTATTTCCTGGAAAACGATGCACTCGGAGCAGTTGGCCCACTTGCCGCTCCACAGTACGTTCTTACGCTGTGGCCTTCCTGGAAAAAGCAGATGTTCTCTTCTGATGCGTCAAACTTTAACTTTAAATATCATCCCTGTGTGAAAATCTCATTTTAATAAGCAAATTCTTTCAGTTTTATTCTAACGTGCTGCATCAAATCAGTGGGTCAAATAGAAACAGAGGAAATGAGGCCCCGGGTACATGTAAGCAGAAACAGAGTGTGAGGGCTGTGGGCGCGGTCCATTAGAAAAGCTCAGTTTGAATTTAATTATTGTTAATAAGTATAATGAGATTTGCCATTAAATGGTTAAATCGTACACCCTCCTCTGTGGTTTCCATTTTATGCTTTTTTATTTAAAAAAAAGTCCATAACAGGTGACAGAAATTTTCACTCATAAAGCAGCAGGGCTCATTTCAGGTGCTGAATGTGGGACTTCCTGTTTGTGCTGCAACAACAGTAAACCTTTGGAAACGATCTCTGATCTGCTGCAGAGAGCTCATCATGCAGGATTCAAAACTGTGATCCTGCAAAAGGGGATTCACTGGCAGCAGTGATAATAATAAACACATGAAGAATAACATCAAATCTCAATCATGGGAAAATCACAAGCTCTTCCACAAAGGCACGGATCTGAGAGCAGCTCTGTGAGGAGGTGTTTGGCCCTTCTTCATGTCTTTGTTTTCTTATTTGTCACACTCACATGTTTCAGATCATCAAACAAGTTTAATATTAGGCAAAGATAGCCTGAGTAAATACCAACTGCAGTTTTTAAAGCAGAGGTCCCCAATCCCCGGGCTGCTGACCGGCACCGGTCCGTGGGTCATTTGGTATGGGGCCGCAATGAAAGAATAAATAACTTTCTTTATTTCGGTTTTATTTATGAGGCTGAATGATGTTTTATTTTTAAAAATGGCTGGATTCTCTCTGTTACATCCGTCTATGACTCACTCTTGATCCGTGTCAAGACGCTTGACTCGGTCACGTGATACGTTAGCGCTAAAATTAAACCCAAAAGCTGGCAAAAATGATTAAAGGTCTCTTTGGGAAGGGGAAAAGGCTCAGTGAGAAGAGCTTACAACTCATTTAACAGACAGCACCAGGAGTCCTATTTAAAATATGGATTTATCGCAACAGGTGAGTCCCACGCACTCTGCTCTCTAATGAGGCAACGAAGACATCAAAACTGCATCGCCAGGTGGAGACCAGTCATTCTGCATGAAAAGACAAGCCTCTGGATTGTTTTGAAGGAAAAAGTGTGAACAGGGACAGAACCAATACTGAGGGCCAAAGAACCAGAGGACACTCTGACAGTGTTCTGGATAAAAGTCGTAATACCTCAGAGATCACTGCAACAGCTCCCAAAACTGTTGTAATTTCTTCATCATTTTTATGTGAAGGGGGATTTTCTGCAGCGGATTAGACTGGACATCAGCAACGTCTTTGTTTCCCAGTCCCTTCAGATGGGATCGCCTCATTGCAGAGAAACAAGTTCAGGACTCACACTGATTCAGCTTAATGGAGTTGTATTTTTCATGCACTTTATATTTGTTTTTGCAGTGTATCTTATTTTGAAGGCATGTTTAAATGTTACCGTGGCGACCAGAGAGGATGCTGCTCGTGTTATGATGTTACGAGGATGCTGCTGATAAAGTTGCACACGAGTACACAGTGGATTCACATTTATTATATAGTTAGAGAACATCACAGTTTTTTATTGTTTATTTTGTTGTATTTATCCGGCACACCTCAAAGGCCGGCCTGTGGCACCACAAAGGTTGGAGACACTGCTCTAAAGGATGATTTCATTCATTAAGGGAGCAAAGTTACCAAACCTGCCAGCTCTGTATGAAAAAGTGACTGCCTCCTAAACCTGATAACTGGTGGTGCTGCCTTTGGGAGCAAGAACTCAGATCAAGCATTTGTGAGTCTTTCCCATCACTGTGGAGGAACTCTGGCCCACTCTTCTGTGCAGAATTATTTGAATTCAGCCACACCGGAGGGTTCCCCAGCATGAATGGCCTGTTTAAGGTCAAAGTATCTCATTCTGGTCTAAGTACAGACTTTGACTTGGCCACTCCAAAGCCTTCATTTAGTTTTTCTGAGCCATTCAGAGGTGGAGCTGCTGCTGTGTTTCTGATCTTTGTCCTGCTGCATAACCCAAAAACAGTGGTTTACATTCCACACACAGTAGACGGCTTTAAAAACTATGGGCCTTGAGCTCAAAAACCAGAGGCTCACTAATAGTACTAAAATGTAATCTCTCACTGAACATACTAGGGAAGTATGGAAGTGAGGATGGCAGGGTGTCTTATGTTAAGACTGTCATTTCAGGTCATAAATTTGCCTTTATATCCATCTGTGCACCTTCTCAATATGAATCGGATTTCTTTCCTAAACTAACAACAATCTTGGCTCAACTACATGACTATTCATTTATTATATGTGCAGACATGAGTGCTTGTGCCAATTTAACGCTGGATAAATCTGTGCAACTTTCTTCCCCCTCACAAGTACGTGCATCTAAAGAATTGCAAGCTCTCCTATCGGCCGTCAGTCTGGTAGACTTATACCATGTAGTTAACCCCACCTTCAAACAATATACCTTCTACTCAGCCAGATGACAGTCTTTCTACAGGTTAGATTACTTGTTAGTATCTCTTTCTTCCTTCTCTAAAATTCATAATGTAGTAATTGTACCTTCTCCATCATCAGATTGTAGTATAGTTTCAGCTCATTTAACACTCAAGGACTCTCCTACTAAAACTTCACGTTGGCGATTCGATGTTTCACTTCTCAGAAATAAAGAATTCAGAATTTTCTTTCGTTATGCCTTAAAAACCTTCATAGAAATCAATATGGGGTCAGTAGGGGATCCCAGGTTTTTGTGGGTACCACTCTCTCCTTCTCGTCTTATCTTATGAAAGATAGACTACAGAAAATATGCAAATTAGAGAGGATACTTAACAGACTTGATTTGGAACAACAGGATACACAGAATGCTGCATTGTTGGGGGAAATATTTGCAGTAAAGACAGAGCTGAACTCATTGTTGAGACAAAGAGCTGAATTTCTAATACATAGAACTAGAAGAAACTATTATTTTAATGGATCTAGACTGAGCCATCTACTGGCCTAAGGCTGAAACAAAATGAGAAATACTCTAATATCATGGCCATCCAAACACCCACTGGTACATTAACCGAACCCTGCAAAATTAATTTGGAATTTAAGATTAAGATTTTAAGATTTAAGATTTAAGATAGTGTTTATTTGTCACATGCACAGTTATACACAGTACAATGCACAGTGAAATGTATTTTGTACCTGCAACCATATATACACACACATATAAATAAGAAGAATAAAAATTTTAAAAAAAAGTAATTCACACTATACTCTATATACTATACACTATACACACTTTTTAAATTATAATATTTACACTGTGCAATAATGGTCCAGTTAGGGCTCAGAGTTGAGCAGACGGATGGCTTGTGGGTAAAAACTCTTCTTCAACCTTTCAGTCTTAGCCCTCAGGCAGCGGTAACGCCGGCCTGATGGGAGCAGGGAGAAGAGAGAGTGTCCAGGGTGGCTGGGCTGTTTTAGGATCTTCATGGCCCTCAGACTGCACTGCTTGGTGTAAATGTCCTGCAGGTTGGGGAGGGTGGTTCTGATGGTCCGTTCAGCTGAACGAACCACCCTTTTTAGGGCCATGAAGTCCTGCTTGGTGCAGTTTCCCATCCAGGTGGTGATGCTCCCACGCATGATGCTCTCGATGGTGCAGGTGTAAAAGTTCCTGAGCACCTTGAGTGGGAGCTTGAAGTCTCTCAGCCGCCTGAGGAGGTAGAGACGCTGTCTGGCCTTCTTCACAGTGATGTTTATGTGATGAGTCCAGGACAGGTCCTGTGAGATGGTCACTCCCAGGTATTTGAAAGTGTCCACTCTTTCCACCTCAGCACCACTGATGACAAGTGGATGGTAGTCCCTCTGCTGCTTCCTGCTGAAGTCCACGATCAGTTCCTTTGTTTGCTGACGTTGAGCAGGAGGTGGTTCTCCTGGCACCAGTTCTCCAGGCGGGAGACCTCTCTCCTGTAGGCTGTCTCCTCATTGTGAGAGATTAGTCCCACAACAGCAGTGTCGTCAGCAAACTTGATGATGACGTTGGACTCTGACGTGGCCTCGCAGTCATGGGTGTACAGTGAGTACAGCAGAGGGCTGAGCACACAGCCTTGGGGGGATCCAGTGTTGAGGGTGAGGGAGGATGAGGTGAGGTGACCCACTCGTACCACCTGTGGTCTGCTGGTCAGGAAGCTGTGAACCCACCTGCACAGGGATGGGCCCAGGCCCAGGTCCAGCAGCTTAGAGACCAGCCTGGAGGGAACCATGGTGTTGAATGCTGAGCTGTAATCTACAAACAGCACTCTCACATAGTTCCCCTTACCAGTGTCTATGTGTGAAAGGGTCTTGTGGAGAAGGAAGGATATGGCGTCATCTGTGGAGCTGTCTGGCCGGTATGCAAACTGTAGTGGGTCGAGGGTGGTGGGCAGTGAGGAGGTGATGAATGTCTTGATGAGTCTTTCAAAACACTTCATCACCACAGAGGTGAGTGCTATGGGCCTGAAGTCATTGGGGCTGCTGGGGTGTGGTTTCTTTGGGACAGGGACTATGATGGACTTTTTAAAGCAGGTGGGACTCACACACAGTTTCAGTGAGAGGTTGAATATCACTGTAAACACAGGTGCCAGCTGGTCAGCGCAGGTCTTAAGGACACGTCCGCTAATACCGTCTGGTCCAGCCGCTTTCCTGGTGTTTACACGTCTAAACGCCCTCCTCACGTCGCGCTCCGTCACAGTGAGTGTCTCCGCCCCTCCGGCCGGGAGCGCCGCGGGCTGTCGGCTTCCCGACTCAAAGCGCGCAAAGAAGATGTTGAGTTCATCAGCCAGAGAAGCGTCGGCACTCACCGGGTGTGTGTGTGGTGCTTTGTAGTCCGTGATGGTGCGTAGTCCCTGCCACAGTCCCCTGGAGTCAGACTGTTGTAGTTGCTGTTCCAGTCTGCGGCCGTAGCGATGTTTAGCCTCTTTCACCGCTCTGCGGACGTTGTATGATGCAACCTTGTAGTCCTCCATGTTCCCAGAGGCGAGGCCGGAGTTGTAGGCAACGGTGCTGGACCTCAGGGCGTCGCGGACAGATTTATCCACCCACGGCTTCTGGTTGGGAAAAGTCCTGATGGTCCTCCTAAGTGAAGTGTCTTCAACAACTTTCCCAATAAATCCCACAACAGTTTCCGTAAACTCCTCGATGTCTCCGCCCGCGCTGCTGCGAAACATGTCCCAGTCGGTTGAATCCAACGCACCCTGCAGCGCGGCCTCTGTTTGATCAGACCACCGTGTCACTTCTCTCACAGCAGGGGGTTCCTGCCTGAGCCGTTGTTTGTATTTCGGCATGAGAAGGACAGAGGTGTGGTCAGACTTCCCAAAAGGCGGAAGAGGCTTTGCTTTGTAGCCATCTTTGAATGGAGAATAGCAGTGGTCTAGGGTCCTCTCTCCTCTGGTGGGGCAGTCGATGTGTTGAATCAATTCCGGTATCAGCTTTTTCAAGTTTGCACTGTTAAAGTCCCCGGCTACGATGAGAGCCGCATCACGCTGGTTAGCCTGATAGGTGGAAATCGCCTCATGTAGCTCGGATAGTGCAGTGTTTGTGTCCGCCTGAGGTGGAATATAGACGGCGCTGAAGATGCCCGAAGTGAACTCGCGGGGCAGGTAGTGGGGACGGCATTTCAGGGTTAGGAGCTCCAGGTTAGGTGAACATGATTGTTTCAGGGGGACAACATTCCTACTGTCACACCAGTTGTTATTAATCATTAGGCACACACCTCCTCCTCTTGAATTTCCAGACTCACTCGTTCTGTCCGTGCGATGAACACTGAAGAACTCTGACGGCTGTACGGCGTGGTCCGGTATGAGGGGGGTCAGCCATGTCTCCGTGAGACAGATGATGTTGCAGTCCCTTATGTCCCTCTGAAACTGTATCCTGGCCCTGAGTTCGTCCAGCTTGTTATCCAGTGACTGGACATTAGCCAACAGGATGCTCGGCAGTGGCGTTTGGTGCGCTCTGCGCCTCAGCCTCTCTCTTACGCCGGCTCTTTTCCCTCGGGGCCTTGTCCGTGACCTGGGGGCTCCGCGCCGTCCTTTGTTTGTGCTGGCCCACTGGAAACGCAGGATCTCCTGGGGCCAAGTCGGGTCGGGATTAAAAGGTGTCAGAATACAGCCAGAGTGCTGTATTCTGATATTAAAAAGAGTCTGTCTGTCATACGTGATATGACACAGAGCAGGCGGGATTATAAAGTCCAGAATTAGAGCTAAACCTAATATATACAAACAAAGCGTAGGAGCAGGTACGACGGCTGCTGACCTCACCGGCGCCATCTTGAATAGATTTAAAATGTATTATTCTACCCTTTACTCATCTGAAGTTTTGTTGAGTACAGAGACCTGCGAGCATTTCTTTGAGGATCTTGAGCTTCCTACTTTGGTTACTCAAGATTCAGAAATACTTGGCACTTCCATCACGTTGGGAGAGCTGAAGAAAGCCCTTGCCACCATGAAAAAAGGAAAATCCCCAGGTTGGGATGATATCCTACCAGAGGTGTATTTGCTCTTCTGGGATTGATTTGGCTACTACTTAATCATTGAATATGATTAATGCACCAGTTGACAAGAACTTTTTTAACCCAAGTACTAATGCCGCAATAATCACTCTACTCCTTAACCCCTTAACTGGCAAGGGCCCGGTGACGGGCCGTTTGTAGTCCCTTTTATATGGCAGGCTAGACCCTCCCATTTTTATTGACACGTCATTCGGCCAATCATGTAACTGGCTGCACCAAATCACCTGACAAAGCTACGTGACGCCCTCTGAGTATTATTGGCTCTGGGAAACCCATTTCTTAACATGATTGGCCGAATGAGGTGTCAGTCAAAATGGGCGGGTCTAGCCTGCCATATAAATGCACTTCATTCGGCCCGCGGACCAGACGCAGCCGATTAATAGGCTATGAAATGGGTTGTTCAGAGCCAATAATAACCAGAGGGTGTTATCTAGTTGTTTCAGGTGATTTTATTTGCTGCCAGTTAAGGGGTTAAACCAAATAAGGATTCGGATCAATGCGGTAATTATAGACCCCTGTCGCTTCTTATTGGGGACGTCAAACTTTATGCTAAAGTGCTTGCCATTCGACTAGAAAGATATTTGTCTAGATTGATACATGTCAATCAGACCAGATTTATGAAAGGCAGATTGGCATTTGATAACGTGCCCCATTTACTGCACATTATTAATGCAGCAATGACAGTTGATTTCCCCTGCTCAGTCTTATCTCTTGATGCTGAAAAAGCATTTGACAGACTGGAATGGGCCTACCTTTGGGCCACCCTGGACAATTTTAAACTAGGTTCTCAATTTATCCAAATGATAAAAGTTCTGTATGCTAACCCCTCTGCGATGGTGTACACTGGTAATATGCGCTCCTCCTTGTTCCCCATATAAAGGGGCACTCACCAGGGCTGTTCCCTTTCCCTATTAATTTTCACTCTCTCTTTCAAACCAATGGTCCAGAAAATCAGACAACATCCCTCAACTCTCCCTATTTCTATCAGTGACACTGTACATCGCATATCGTTATATGCGGATGATATTATACTTTATATTCGTGACGCAGGGTCCTCTTTACCCCATTTACTATCCACCTTTGATTTGTTTGGCTCACTATCCAGATATAAAATCAACTGGAGCAAATCTTCATTGTTGCATTTAAATTCAGTCATATCAGCTCCCCTTGTTCTGATATAGCCTCATAGCCTCAAATAACATTCAAACTGCATTCGATCTCACTGAGAAGGATTTAGAACGCTGGTCCAAACTTCCAAATTCCATTCAAGCTCGTATATCAATAGTTAAAATGTTCTCCCTCATGTGAAATTTTATTCCTCTATGAGTCCTCTTGCTCTGCCAAAGGGCTATTGGGAAAAGTTACACTCTCTTATATCTAAATTCATATGGCATGGAAAGAAACTTTGATTGAAATTAAGAACACCTCAGAGAGATAAAACCCTGGGTGGATTAGCTCTGCCTAACTTTAAGATGTACTTTTGGTCCTTTATACTTCGGCCCTTGTTTGTATGGTTTAATCCCGAAGCCTCCATTTCCCGGAAACCACTGGAAGGGAACCTTTCCTGACCATACAGGCTCCAGGACCTTGTGTACTCTAATATACCTTCCATCCATCATTCATTCTCTTCCACTTATCCGGGGCCTGGTCGCGGGGGCAGGAGCCTAAGCAGAGAAGCCCAGGCTTCCCTCTCCTCAGCCACCTCCTCCAGCTCATGCGGAGGGACCCCAAGGCGTTCACAGGCCAGCCGAGAGATATAATCTCCCCGGCGTGTCCTGGGTCTACCACGGGGCCTCCTCCCAGTGGGACATGCCCACAACACCTCAAAAAAAAGATCCATTTTATTTGGTGTCATAATGTATGCATCACAGCTAAAAGCAAACTTAATCAGACTTAATTGTAATTTAGCCTCTTTGGAAGACAATACCTTCTGTAGGTGCCAGATACATTTTGTCTTAAGTTGTGTTTTGATATCACGCCAGCGGTCGTGGTGACGTATTGATGTATGGATCACATGGTGTGGGTGTAACAGCTGACAGGGTTAAAGGGGTGTCATACTCACCTGCTTAGGAAATGGAGGAGAGAGGTTAGCTGGGTGGCCGTAATTTTTGTTGACCGCAACGCACCGCAATGTAATGTAACTCAATGCAAAGTAATGCATGAAGCACGAAGCTCGTATGTATTGTTTGTTTGCCAGTTTCGCTGATGATCCTCATTTAGATTCAAGCTTGGCGGTGGATCAATAAACATGACACAAACTCATCGTGGGCTCAGCGTACTTTGTTAGGAGCTACACCTTCTAAAGAGGCTAAATTACAATTAAGTCCCATTATTTCTCATTTCCTGAGAACATGCCATACAGTGTTGAATCATACAAAAGCCAACTTGAAATGGCATAAACACTCTCCCATATTTAATAGTTTTTCTATTCTTGTTGGGAAAAAACCTTTCTCTTTTCTGCAATGGAGGGATAAGGGGGTCAGTGTTCTCAAAGACCTTTTCAGTGATCATGGCCTGCGCTCCTTTAGTGACCTACAAACGTTGCGTTCAACGTTTTTCTTTTACTTGCAGTTGAGATCGGCCATGAAGGTGTACGGTGTACCATGGGGCGCATCTCTCAATACCCACCCTCTGCATGAACTCCTTGCCCCACTAAATCAGACACGAGGTATTGTCTCTAAATTATAAAAATTTATTTCACATCCCCTTGCTAGGTTAACCCTGGAAAAGATATGGGATAGGGACCTCTCTGCTGTGAAATCAGCTGGGATACAGAGTGGGAGAATCTACACAACACCTCCAAAAACCCTGTCCACCAGTTCATACATTTTAAATTCATACATAAGCTGCATTTAATGCCCAGGAAGCATCATGTTATGAAAATTATTACCTCTCCCAATTGCAATTTATGCTCACTTAATACTTTAGGATCATTTATGCATATGTATTGGGATTGTCCTGGTGTGACGACTTTCTGAAGACAGATCTCCACCACGTTGAGTTTTTTGCTTCAGGTCATCCTTACTCCTACTCAACGATGATTCCAGATTAGGAATCTCCTTTCGTCAAGAACGTTTACTATGGGCTGGCCTTACAGCAGCTAAGAAGATGTTGGCACTGAGATGGCAACCACCTCACACATTGCCGTGGCAACAGTGGGCCAATTCTTTCTTAGATATCATTATGATGGAGCGATCAGTAGCCAGGATGCATGCGGCCAGCCAGAAAACGATAAGAGCATGGGATGCCACTTACGCTCTGGTTAAGGAAAAAGTGCAACACAATTCTCTGTAAATATCTAATTTGGTGGCTGTATGTTCTATTTTCTGCTATTTAATTGTATCTTTATTTTCATTATTGCTATTGTTTTGAGATCTGGGGTGGGTGGGGTCGGGGTCGCCATGGATTTTTTTTGGGGGGGGGGGCTATATTTATATTTAAATGCCTTATTTCACAATAAAAATAAAAATAATTGATCAAAAAAACAATCGTGCAAATCATATCAGGTCATTTGGACGGAGTCTGCTCAGAGCTGCTGCTCCATCAGGCTAGGGCATCTACTGGACACCACCTAGGTGAGGTGTTTCAGGCATGTCTGACCAGGAGGACTCAGGAAACACTGGAGAGATTATTTCTCTCAGCTGTCGTGGGAATGCCTCAATGACCTGTAAGTAAAGCTGAAGAAGAGCCGGAGGTCTGGGTATCTCTGTTTAAACTGCTGCTCCTGTGACCTGGACCCAGATCAACAGTAGAAAATGGATGGAGGAATGGGGGGAAGATGGAGCATTGTAGATTTATGCATCAAGCAAAAGAGAAAAGTCTGTAATATTTTGTTTTCATTCTGCTATAATTACAGATTTGCACACTCTTCTTTTTTCCCACCACCTCCGTGAGGTAAATCTAAAGACCTACTGATGAACAGGTCGTATCCTGGTTCATTTAACTCCACTTTAAGGTACCTTTGTTACCCAGAGCTGCTATGCAGTGTCCACGCCTGCTTTGAGGAAACATGGGCTTCAGTGTGTGAAGGGTCTACACTGAACCACAACTGCTTCAATGTCAGCATGTGATGTGACACAGACTGAAACAGACACGGCTGGAAAATAGACCTGAGCCAGTATCACTATTAAAATAATCTGAACAGGACACATCACAACGCCACAGCAGGTGGTTACATAGCCACAAGTTTTACCACTTTTAAAGAGCAAAAAAGTCCCGCTACGAAGACAGGAAGTACACAGTGATGCTGATGTTAACACCACCATAGACACAGATCACAGCCCACACAGCACCATCATACTTGTACAGGTTTGGGTAATAAAGAATATCATGTCCTCTGAAGACTGAACAGGCCTGCTGCAAACATGAAACAGACTTCTCACTGAATGGAGTTGTTTCATGTCGTACTGACTGTAGTGGAAAAACAAACATACAGCATAATTCATGTTCATGTACATGAACAGACAGGCTTGTAGAGAGCAGGCTGCAGGATTTCACTTGACCTGACATTCTCAAGTAGTTTGTGTACCCTGCAAACTCAAACTCAAGAAAACCACTTCTGCCCAAATGTAGGGGGGGCTAACAGGAAGTGCTGCATTTCTGAGCGTGGGTGGGTTATCTCTCACCATCAGCTTCATACAAAACAAGCCGAAGGTTCAATGGCTGGTTTTAAATATCTACTGAATGTAGTAGAAAGTATGCTTACATTATTCTTGCCTGTCTCAAACAAAACAATTACAGCAACACAACTGTTAGAACTGAGCGGACCTGAAAATCATCACAGTGTTAAAATAACGTCATTTTTCAGGTTTTTCAGAAGAAACAAAAAACTGAAGAAAAAAAACATCAAAAATATGATGAAATTAAACTTTTGTTAAAAATTATTCAAGCTATCATTTTAACAAGGTGACAAAATGTTAGTTGAGTTAATGAGCACTTTAATTGTAATCAAATAGGAAACGTTTAATTTCAGCAAACAGCTGAGATCTGCGGATGTTTTCTCGGTTTGTGGTGTGCTGATCTCAAAAAGCCGGGGCTGGAAATTTAAAAAAATATTTATATCCAGAGACTTTCCAGAGGTTATAAAGAGACAGATAACTCCTGCATATACAGAAGAATAATATATTTTTAAAACTGAAACCCAAAAATCATCTCACTGCTGATCTTTAGTGCTACTGATGGTCTCACAGAAACAATCGGGGGGTTTCCAAAACAACCAACAACAGAATTCTGGGAAGTGTCTGAATCCCTGGAATAATTTATTTATTGTTTATTCTTTTTATTAGCACAAAGTTACCATCTTAAACAATATAACTGTCTTTGACCTGCAGAAACTCATATATAGATCTGTGTGTGTGTGTGTGTGTGTGTGTGTGTGTGTGTGTGTGTGTGTGTGTGTGTGTGTGTGTGTGTGTGTGTGTGTGTGTGTGTGTGTGTATTCTGTGGATACCTGCCAGTTCCAAATCATTCATCTCAAGATTTATATGATAGGTCCAGTTCTGCTTTATGCAGGTTTCACCCCTGAAAAACATTGAGAACAGTCATTTTTATAAATACAAGTAAAACACACATAAAGACTTTCATTTTTGAATCATGCATTGGCTACTGTTACATTTTTCACACATCACTTCCCTAATTCTGGTATCTATTTGAGATCATGGGATTTCTTGTTTCTGTTAGTTCTGTTAAACAGTTTCACGCACGTGTTGGTTTTTTCAAACTCAGCAACACTCCAACATTTATGAAATTAATACGTGATGGGTGTAGTTACACATCACTGTCCAAAATGCTTCCATCCATCCATCCATCCATCCATCCATGCTTCCAGCAATCAATCCATCCATCCATCCATCCATCCATCTTCTTCCTCAGCCAAACCTTCTTTGTTAAGCTGAGAATATCTCTTTTCAGCCGGAGAGAGTGTACGTGACATGAACCCCAGGGGTCTTTCACTGCCATCATTCATCCTGTGTGACAGCACCCACGCTGTATGGAGATGCATCACAAGAGACAGCAGCAGGGTTGCCAGATTGGGAAGGACTTTGTTATAATAGTTTAGCAAACCTAAGTATGCTTTGAGTTCTGTGAGTAGGGGCATCCATGATGACTTTAACTCTCTGTTCTACAGGGTGGAGTCCCTGTGCGTCCACTCTAAATACTCCTCTTCATTTTGCATGAAGACACACTTACTTCTTTTCAATTGTAAGCCTGGCCTCTTCCAACCTGACCAACACCTCGTCCACATCCTTTAGATGATCTGCCTCGTTCACTCCGCTTACCAAAATATCATCTAAATACACAGCCACCAGAGGCATCAAAAGGCCTTCCATGGTCCTCTGGAAAATGGATGGAGCAGACACCACTCCAAAAGGCAGTCTGTTATATGTGAACAGCCCTTGGTGTGTGTTCACTGTCACATACTTTTTGGACTCATCCAGGAGTATTTGCTGGTAAGCATGGCTCATACCCAATTTTGAGAACTGCTTTCCTCCAGAAAGTGCTGCAAACAGGTCCTCCACTCTGGGTATCAGATACTGTTCCAGAGAAGCTACTGTGTTTACAGTAAGCTTGTAGTCTCCACACAACCTTACTGTCCCTATAGGCTTCAGAATTGGCACAACAGGTGCTGCCCATTCAGCATATTTCATTGCTGAGATGACGTTTTAAAGAAATTTTATCTAGTATAGGGCAGCCTGTTCTTGCCATTATAAATAGCAATCTGTCTTCAGGTGTGGTCCCTGCTACTTTTAAACATGCAGTAGTGCAGCCACTGCTTAAGAAACCTGGTCTTGATCCTGCTGTGCTGGCTAATTATCGGCCTATTTCCAAGCTGCCTTTTCTTTCTAAGGTTTTAGAAAAAATTGTGTACTGTCAGCTGAAACAGTTTTTAGATGAGAATATCACCCTGGTGGTTTTTTCAGTCAGGTTTTAAAACCTTTCATGGCACAGAATCTGCTTTATTAAGAGTTTTTAATGACATCCTTCTTGCATGTGATTCTGGGAACCATGTTGTTCTGGTTTTACTTGACCTAACTGCTGCCTTTGATACAGTAGACCACAACATTTTAATATGTCGTTTACACCACTTAGCAGGCATTGGTGGCACTGTTCTTAAATGGTTCAGTTCTTACCTGGCAGAGAACTTTTTCTGTGAACATTCTTGATGTGGCGTCCCACAGGGCTCAAATCTGGGCCCACTGCTTTTCTCACTGTATTTACTGCCTCTGGGTTCTATCCTCAGAAAACATGGAATCTCATTTCATTGTTATGCTGATGACTGCCAAATTTATTTGCCTTTGAACCAGAATACTGTCCATTCCATAAAACATCTCCTGGCATGTCTAGGTGATATTAAAGCTTGGTTGGCCTTGAACTTTTTAAATTTTAATGAAAAGAAAACAGAGGTGATGGTGTTTGGACCCAGTGGCTCCTGTGAGTCCTCATCTGTTGACCTGGGACCCTTGGAGGTATATTTTAAAACCATTGTTACTGATCTGGGTTTTAAGGTGGACAGCAATTTTAAATTGGACAGCCAAATCAGAGCTGTGGTTAAGTCCATTTTTTATCATTTGAAGCGAATGGCATCAGTAAAAGCATTTCTATCTAGGCAGCACTTTGAAACAGTGATCCATGCTTTTATTTCATCTTGACTGGATTACTGTAATTCACTTTATTTTGGAGTCAGTCAGTCATTGCTCTCACGTCTGAAGCTGGTTCAAATGCTGCTGCACGACTTTTGATGGGTACTCAAAAGAGAGAGCACATGACCTCTGTCCTGGCCTCACTTCACTGGTTGCCTGAATATTTTAGGATTCATTTTAAAATTCTTATGTTTGTTTTTAAATCTTTGCACAATCTTGCCCCACCTTATCTCTCTGAGCTTCTTCACCCCTACATACCTTGTCAGTCTCTCAGGTCAGCAGACCAGCTGCTCTTCAAGGTACCAAGATCAAGAAGGAAGCTCAGAGGGGACAGGGCTTTCTCTGGTGTCCTAAGCTATGGAATGACTTGCCTTTGCAGGTTAGAGCGGCCCCTTCACTGTCCACTTTTAAAGTTCGTCTTAAAACCCACCTTTTTTCCTTGGCTTTTAACTCCAGTGGGATATCGTTTTAAACTGTTTGTTTGGTTTTTTAACCTGAAAGAGTTATTTAATTTTTTTAAGGTCATTTTTTTTTAATGTATAGCACTTTGTGTCAGCTGTGGTTGTTTTAAAGTGCTTTATAAATAAAGATGGTATGGTATGTTTGTGCTGATATGCTGTGTTTGGTTTCCTCCAAATGTGGTGCTGGGCCTTGTGGCTGAACATCTCCACTTTGGTAAATGGTAAATGCATTAATTCTTATATAGTGCTTTTCTACGCTATCTGAGTGGTCTCATCTGTCCAAAGGACATTTGAGAAGTGCAGAGACAAACATGCAGAGAAAGGGTTAACCAAAGACTCGATTTCATGGCTTTTTAGAGAGAAGAGGCTTTCTCCTTATATAGTTATACTTGTTCATGTGTGTGTGTGTGTGAGCACTTGCTGCCTCACATGCGCATGTGTCCTGTTAGCAGCAGTGTGTTGTTTGCTAGCTCCTCCATGGTGAACCAGATGTTGTCCAGTGCTCTGAACTTCTGGATGTCGGCCTCTCTCTGACTGACTGCTGCTTTAAAATACCATGTTCCTAGATACTGTAACAGACACACACAGAGCATGTGACGTGACAGTACGGGGCAGCAGCAACTATATGAAAATGGCAGTGGTTTAAAATGGGCCACGTCAGAAGACCACTTATGGAAAGAACTGGGGGAGTAGAAAGTACATCTTTGTGGTTGTGCTTAATATTTATCTTGGTGAATCTCTCTGCAATTGTAGTAAGTGTGAAATACTAGACTGACACAGATAAGCTATATTTAACCACAACATTATGCAATAAAGGTCAACGGTAATTCCTATCATGCCAAAGTTATGGTAAAACTACCTATGGTGTGAGAGCCTTTGGTATTTCCATAAACTTTAACATCTGCATTTGATTTTGTCTCACCTTCTGCCGGTCGATAGCGCTCACAGACAGCATCTCGGGCTCCAAGCAGGGAACGATGGTATGATACAACAAAGTGTACAAAGACAGAAAAGAAGACAAGACTTCTTTTAACATGACTGCAGTCTGAGTCAGCACTTTGTAATAAACCTGATCAAAATGCCTGCAGTCTGTCAGGACTGAATGTTTGCAGTGTTCCCCTTTATCAGTGTGGGTACAGGTAAATTATTAACCTGTGCAGCTGCATTATCCCTGGATTTTAAAGGTAAATAGAAGGTTGTAAATGGGCGATTTACATGCCTTAATGTAAAACCTCAGCTTTAGGATAAATACATTTATAGTAAACTGAATCATGACTTCTCACACACAACCTTACTCATCCAAGATCTTCTGAAAGGAATAAATCTGCTTAAAAATCGCCGTCACTGAGTCATCATCACCTGTAGGTGTTTGTGGCTACTTTTCAACTGTCACGACCAAATTCCAGTTCATTTAGGGAAAGTCTCAGTAAGTTAGCAAACAACAGCCTGAGTTCCAGCATTACTAATTTGCCTGTGTTGATCCACACCTTCCATCAGTGTACACAACATACACACACTGGAAATCATTAACTTCATGTTTGAAGCTTACATCATCACACACTAGCTTTGAGAGAACTCATTTACTATGTCATTAAGAGCACACACAGCTTCCTCAGTTAATCAGGAAACCTTTGATTTAAAAAAGTCAAGAAAAAAATCTTGTCGAGAACCAAAGAATATTTAGTTTAATATCATTAATAAAACTATGATAAAGAAACAAGAAAACAAAGCAAATATTCACAGTGAATGACCTGCTTTAAAAAGACTTTATGAATGATCATCCAGATATTTGATTAGCTGATCCTGTTCCTGTCACACGTACGTGGAGACTTTACTGTTATTTTGGTTAGAGTCGTGCTCTACACCTGCTTCCACAAGGTGGAGTCGTTCACCTGAATAACCACATGACTCACACCTGAAAATGAATGAGGGTAAATATTCATTCCTGCATCATAATTCACATCATATTAGCTTAATTATAACCTGTTCCTTCATGTACGATTACTCAACTGCACTGTAAATCAACCTAGCACAGAAAGTCAGGAAATGTGTGTTTGGTTGATTCTTTCTTTGTAACGATGCTTCCTGGTTATAAATCTGATACTGTTGGAAAGCCTGTTTATTCCCCTTAAATGAATACACGCCTGTGAGGAACATCCTAGGTCCTGGGTTCGAGTCCACCTCGGCCCGGGCCTTTCTGTGTGGAGTCTGCATTTTCTCCCCGTGTCTGAGTGGGTTTCCTCCCACAGTCCAAAGACATGCAGGTACTGGAGTTAGGTTAATTGGTGATTCTAAATTGCCCATAGGTGTGAATGTGAGTGTGATGTTTGTCTGTCTCTCTGTGTTGGCCCTGTAACAGGCTAGTGACCTGTACAGGGTGTCTGACCCTATGGCAGCTCGGATAGGCTCCAGCCCCCCATGACCCTGAACAGAATAAGCAGAAGAGAATGGATGGATGGATGGATGGATGTGAGGAACATGTGGGTTGAGCAGCAGAAATGAATTTGTGAGTTTTGCCCATAAAAAAGTTGCCAAATGTTCTCTGCCAATGCCAAACAGTTTATTCTGCTACAGACTCTGTTTGGTGTCATTTATTGGGTGGGATGATTGCTGTTGGAGGATGGGATGCTGTCCCACAGCCATGTGTGACCAAGCTGGTGAGGGGGTGCCAGGCTGCTGAGGCTGTTTATGGTTATTCCACATGCTGCTGAGACCCCTGTTTTTAAGTGAACACATTTTTTAATTGCCAATCATCCAATCCAATAAACTGTCAAAGACCGGTTGGTCTCTAAGCTGACGTTACATTGACATTACATTGACATGTAATGTCAATGTAATGTCAATGTAACCTTGGGCAGAAATTAAGATAGTTTTTTTTTTTTTCCATCACTGAAATGTTAAATAATATTACACACAATGAAAGCTATTGGTTTGTCATAGATGTAAAACAATAAGTTCATACATTTAGAAAGATGGACCCCCCCCCCCCATGTACCTCACAGTGGTTTGGTCCACTGCTCATCCGTCCTTAACTCTGCAAACTGTAAACAAAGGATTTCTGTAACAGTGGTAATTTTCTCCCACCACTCAGCAGAATGAACATATTTAACCAGACCGTGAGCTCACCTAACCATTAAATCGTGTGCTCCAGTGCAGCTGCTCGGTTGTTACGGGGGTGCTACGTTATCTGTGCCCTCCTTTCCTGTCTGCTCTGCTGTCATGAAAATGAATATGTGAATAAATAAGAAACTACAGCAGCAGTCTTCAGTTTCCCAGTAATCACAGAGATGTTAAAAGAAGACAGTGACAAACATGCTCTTGTCCCTCTTATTTCAAATGCTGCTGGATTCCAAATAGCATATTTTTAAAATATAAGATGTGCTTTTAATTGAATATAGCTTTTAAATGATTTATTGGAAACAGAACGGGTATATAAAGAGAAGCTGTTGGTGTTCACAAACTTTGATTTCATTGCTGGAGCACTGGATGAGCTTTTATCAACCTATAATGAAATTAATGCAATTTCAACACAATTCTTAGTGTTCTGTGGGCTTCTTAATCAACAGTAAAAGAACAACACCTCAGGCTGTTTGTTACTTTTTAATCATAATCTTACTGTCGAACACATGTAGCTTGTTACCAGTGGTCCTTGCACAGTTAAAAACAGCTTTTCTGACTTTCAAGGTGAAGAATGTGCAGACAGGACGGCGTGAACAGTGAGCCGCTGGACTGAGTAGCCAAATAAAAGTTGACTTAATACATCTGAAGGGTGAAGCTGTGAATACCACAAGGAAAGATCTAAACCCAAGAAACACAGTATTGGGAACTAAGGTCATCATTTTTCACAGAATCAGACAGCAAGGAGAAGTATTTTAACCCGAAACCTTCACTTTAAACAATTCTTCAGATGTATTCTCAAGAATTTCTAGTAGTACAACTTTCCAGGAACAACCATTTCCAGAAAGAAAACCATTAGCAAATTCTCACTGTTGACTGCAGTTTTGTTTCTGACTGTAATTTGAGTGACTCTCCACCTGCTACCATGCTTTAGTTATTAGAGAAAATTTTGACCCCATGCAGGGTTACATGGGCTGATCTGGGCATGTGCAGCCCTCCCCCGAATGGCCAGTGCAGATCCACCTATGACTCCCCCTTCAGGACCGATACCAGCTCTCCACTCTCCTTCAGCTCCTTCACGATGTCCAAACCACCGATAAGTTCTCCTTTCACGTAGAGCTGAGGGTAGGTCGGCCAGTTAGAGTAAGTCTTGAGCCCCTGACGCACCTCTTCATCCTGCAGGATATCAAAGGTGTCATAACCCACCCCGGTACCGTTCAAAATCTCCAGGATCTGCCTGCTGAAGCCACATCTGGCTGCCTCTTTGTTGCCCTTCATGAACAGCATGACCGGGCCCTGGTTGATGATGGTCTTCAGTCGGTGCTCTAAGGTGACAGCCTTCGGGCAGGTGTTCTCGAGCTCTCCAGACTCAGCCAGCTCCTTCACTATGTCCAGTCCTCCCACCAGCTCCCCGTTCACATACAGCTGGGGGTAGGTGGGCCAGTTGGAGTAGGTTTTCAGCCCCTGTCGGACCTCCTCATCAGAGAGGATGTCGAAGCTGCTGAACTGGATGTTGTGCTCCTTCAGCAGCGCCACTATCTGCCGGCTGAATCCGCAGCGGGGCTCCTGGGGAGATCCTTTCATGAAAAGCATGCAGGGGGCGGCGTTGATCAGCTTCTTCAGCCGCTGGTTCAGATCTGCGCCGCTTCCCTCAGCAGCTCCAGCGGGACTCTTGTTCACCGCGAGGCGCTGCACCATCTTGGTCAGCTCCGGAGCGTGAGCCCCGTCCAGGCGATCCACTTTCTCTCCCTCCTTGAAGAAAAGGAAAGTAGGGACGGAGGAAATTTCATACTTGTCTGACAACTCCGGCACAGCTTCCGCCTCCAGCTTCACGAACGTAGTGTGCGCGTTTTCTTTGGCCAGTTCGGCCATCACCTCGTTCATCTGGCCGCACTGAGGAGCCCACGCTGCTTGGAAATGCACCACAGTGAGGCATTTTCCAGCTTTGGCTAAGAAATCTTCAAACTGCTGTTGGGTAGTCGCTTCCACGAGATTCGCCATTTTTCTTTCCTTTCACCCTCTGCACGCGCAGTGGTTCCGGTGCCGCCTTGACGTCACATCCACGTAGCTTAGCAGTTTCTGGCAAGTACCAGAGCAGCTACAGGGAAGTGGTTTGCATGCTAGCTGATGATAAGAAAAAACTGCATACACTGAATGAGTCGAGAGGATAGTGACTTTTAAGGTAAACGTTTAAAGACACAGCCTTGATGAACACGAAATGTCACACCGTCCAGCTGATTTTAACGTTTCGTGTAGCCTAGTTACCTCAAAGTTAGCTTTGTTCTCAACGGTTGCCACTTAAGCAAAGCTAACTCATGCTAGCAAGCCAGTAATCGCTAAGTACGCTAGCGCTATGTAATTTGTGTTAGCGTCAAGTGTCACCGCTCGGAGTGCTAAATTAATGCAAAGTACGAAAACAAACACAGTCTGTGCCGGTGTCTGGCCCAGCACAGTACGATGTTACCCAGCAGGCAAACTTAAGCGACGTAAGCGGTCAGACTCAGCTGTTTCCTTCAGATTTACATCAGTGCTTTGGCTGAAAACACTGCTGCATGTATTGTTACTGCTGGGTTTGAGGAAGAAGCAACTTCGTAATAATAATTTGTTAATAAAGGTTTTCTGTAGCCCCAGACGGCATTTTTTAAAAAACTCACATGCTGCCTAGTTGAGGCTCTAAGATACAAGAGAATAGTTAAAAATCCTAGAGGTAAACAAGGACCCAAGGACCTGATTTTTCCAATTAAATGGAAGGGAAAAGAAAAGAAATTTAGATTTGTTGCTGTCCTGGGATCAGTGTCTGTTTTATGATGCAGTTGCAGTCAAGCTTTAGCCGTTGAACAGATGGCCTCATATTTGACTCAATAATAATTTGGTATACAGAGTAGTTTATAATTGACTCAGTGACTGCAATGTGCCCACATCTTGTGGCTGCAAAACGAGCCCAAATCATCAGCCCTTCACCACCGTGCTGACAGTTGGTCTGAGGTTTTTGTGCTGATTTGCAGTGTTTGGTTACCTCCAAATGTGGTGCTGTGCTTGATGGTCAAACATCTCCACTTTGGTCTCATCTGGCCAAAGACGTTTTGTGGTTTGTTCAGATGTTTTTTTCAGACAGAAGAGGCTTTCTCCTGGTAGCTCTTACAAACATACTTGTTCAGCCTTTTCTAATTGTGCTGTCATGAACTTTAACATGCCTTAACTGAGGCCTGTAGATTCTGGGATGCAGCTCCTGGGTTTTTTCTCTGAGCATTGCATGCTCTGACTTTGCTGAGATTTCTACTGGGAAGATTGGCAGTTGTCTTGGATGTTATCCACTTGTGAATAAAGTTTCTCATTGTATAATGATGTGTAAAGTGTTTGGAAATGGCCTTTTAACATTTCCCAGACTGACAGCCAGTTAATGTGTGGAGGATTTCCTCGTTGATTGACCAGAAATAATGAATGATTTAGTGTTAACACTTGTCAGTTCATGGAGTGTACTTTTAATTATTATTACCAGGGGATGCACTTAAAGAAAGGATTGTGGTTACCATTTTTTGGTTTTGTTTATTTAGTTTTATTATAGGTCCACACAGTGTTTTGTCACTTTATATGCTGTGTATTTCTAAATATTTTGGTTTTTTGGTTTTTTTTAAAGTATTTTTAAAATTTATTTCATTTTTAACTATGGGCAGCACGGTGGCATGGTGGTTAGCACTGCGCCTCACAGCTAGAAGGTCTGGGTTCGAATCCACCTTGGCCTGAACGTTTCTGTCTGTGTGGGTTTCCTCCCACAGTCCAGAGACATGCAGTTACTGGGGTTAGGTTATAATTGGTCACTCTGAATTGCCCATAGGTGTGAATGTGAGTGTGGATGTTGTCTGTCTCTCTGTGTTGGCCCTGTGACAGGCTGGCGACCTGTACAGGGTGTACCCTGCCTCTCGCCCTATAGGCTCCAGCCACCCCACCCCCACGACCCTGAACAGGATAAGCAGAACAGGATGGATGGATGGATGGATAACTATTGTGGACAAAACATACATATTAAATACACCTCCATGATATTTTGTATATCTTTTCTACATGTTATAGACCCAGTGAGTAATTATCAATGATAAAATGGACATTAATTGAGAGTCAACATAATCATTAGCTGTAACTGTAGAAGCGATATCAGTTAGTAATCTCTGACCTGCTCGTCAAGTTTTTACCCACCTTTTGTATTGATAGCAGTCAATATGTGTCAACTAACAGAAGATATGTTTGAGATAATTTAACTGTGTTTTATGCTGTAAATCGTCCCAATTAGTTTTCATTGCAGTTCTTTAAAACAGACTTCTTATTAAAAGTAGATGTTTATGCTAAGCATTAAATATGAGCGGATATCAGAGTGTTTAAACTTTGGAATAACATTATAATGTTGACCTTGAGAATCCGGTTTCAGCTGAGCTTTAAATACTGGGACACTTTTCTGTTACAGGAACACAATGGAAGAACAAACTGCTGACATAGAGGTGACGGTGAAAACGTTAGACTCCCAGAGCAGAACCTACACTGTCGGCGCTCAGGTAAATACATGCACGGCTCCTACTGAGAACCGTGGAGCAAATTCTCTCTCTTAGTCCATCTTTATTGTGGCATCACTCATGTCTGTTTGATCTTTGCTGTAGCTTACAGTGAAAGAGTTCAAAGAGCACATCGCCCCTTCAGTGGGTATCCCAGTGGATAAACAGAGGCTGATCTACCAGGGCAGAGTGCTGCAGGATGAAAGGACTCTGGCCGACTACAGTAAGTAAATTAGAAAAAGCAGAACTTGATTTTAACTTGCTGGTCTTTGCACTTCTTCTTAAAAAGTATGAAATTTGTTTTGTAGGTATTTGGTATTACATGGAGAATTAATTCTTAACATTCGGGCTGCATGTAGTTACAGATTAACAGGAATTAACCGTGGTCTTTCCAGAGTTGCTGCTTCTTCTTTCTAAAGCTTTTTGCTCATGTGGTGGCCCACTCCTCTGGGTGAAAGCAACAACTGTGCATAATTAACTGGAAGAGTTGCTGTAATTCATCCATTAATCAGTCAGGCAAACAAACGAGTCTGTTATTCTGATCAGTTGCAGTGTTGTAGAATTAGATTTTATGTGCCAGTTGGTCAGTAATAGTCTGTTGTGGTGAAGAGAGCTGAGCATGAAAGCAAAGCTGACCAGTTCAGTGGTTGGTCCTATCCTCAACTATGGGTGCGAGCTGTGGGCAGTGTCTGAAAGAATGACATTGTGGATATAAATGTCTGAATTGTGCTTCCTCCAAAAAGTGTCTAGACTCTCCTTTAGAAATGGGTTGAACAGCTTAATCACTCAGAAGGGATTGGAATAGGAGCGCGACTCCTCGGCATCGAAAGGAGCCAGTCGAGGTGGTTTGGGCATCTGACCAGGACGCCTCCTGGGTGTCTCCTATAATACCCGAGCACCCCACCCAAGCAGAGTCTGTGTGATGGAAACTCAAGTTTTTAAGACATTTAATTAAACATTTGGGTACTCAGCTCCACTCATATAAATATTTTGGCCCTTTACCAAATTTCCATTATCGTAACTGAATTTCTCATCAGTGAATAATATGTCAGTTGCAGCCTTATTACATATCACTGTTATGGGGTCTTCAGACCTAACATGATGCAAATTTATGTGGCGCAGTTGCATACAAAGGCTCCATAAAGATGTGAAATGAGACTAATCCGTGCCGGCTGATGGAGGCAAACACTCACACATTCACACCCACTGAATGTGTTTCTTAATGACACCACCAGCAGTTAGAAATGGAGAACAAGCTCATCGTGTCTGTACTAGAACTTCATGTTTATTGAGAGAGAGAACAAAAAAAGGAAGGCAGCTTGGAGAAAAGTAAGCTAATCACAGCACTTCTTGATATGTTCTGAAATATGTTACTGCAGCTTAATTACAGTTATCAGTTGCACTTCTCCTCCCATTTGCTGGTGATGGTTCAAAAAGACTCCCAACAACATTTTGTGGGCAAAAGTAATTGTCTCAGCATTTCAGACTGAAGCTCGAATCTCTTTATTTTCTCAAAGCATGAATGGAGTTATGTAACTGCATTTGACTGTCTCTGCCAGATGTGGGTGGAAAGGTGATCCACCTGGTGGAGCGAGCACCCCCTCCGCCCTCACAGCCCGCCTCAGGGTCAGGAGGCTCTTCAGCCGACAGCGGGCCGTCCTCTTCCTCCCAGGGAACATCACAAGTGCCTCCACATGATCGCAACGCTAACAGCTACGTAATGCTCGGCACGTTCAACCTGCCTGTCAACATCATGGATCCCCAGCAAATACAGGTAGGTGTGCTTTTATGGTCCAGTATCACATGCAAAGTTTCAGGTGGCTTCACAGGCATAAAACATTTAAATCAGGAGAAAAAAACTAGCAAAAGGCACAAATATTCAAAAATAAACAAAAAAACAAGTTTAAAGAAAGTGCATCTTCGCTCTGTCTGCCTGATTACTGTGGCTGAACCAACCACCACCTGTACACCTGTACAGTGATTCTGTGAAAAGCATCGTGGCTTTCCCGAATTAGATTAATTTATTATTAAGTAAAAATTATAATTTAATGTATGATTAAAGAAGTGTGTCTTTAAGAGTTTCTTGAAATTATACCTATATTGCCTCTAAAATATTTTGAGGGCAGTTGTTACTGAGTTTGGGGCATAAGGAGCAGAAAGCTGCACCCCCTAGTTTCCCCTGTGAGCAGTGTTGGACGTCTGAAAGCTGTGAAGGATCTAAATGTGTTAATGGGGCATAAAGTGACAGACCGGCAGAAATGTAAAAAAAACATTTAAGGCTTTATGTATTCTTTAAGATCCTGAATGCCAGTTCAGGTCTACTGAAGCTGGAATGATGTGCTTCATTTGTTTTTAGTTATTAACTTTATGAATAATGTCCACCCTACTGATGGTCTTTTTAGCAAATAACAGCAAATAGAGCATTTTAGTAAAAAACACTTTATAGGTCCTGAAAAAGTACTTGTGGATGCGACACACATACTCAAGTAAAATTAGAAAATCCGAGGGACAGGAAGTGTCCAGATAATTGGCCATATACAGATCCTCTATACAGCGTCTGAAAGGTTCTCCAAAGCTGCTGCCGTGTAGTTTGGGGAGACCCGACTTCTAAAGAGATTGTTGGTAGCTGTGTTGCATTGTGGGTAATAGAGGCTCAAGATTTTGACAAGGAAGAAGAATGCATGAAATAAGAATAACCTCTATTATTTGTAACAATTATTATATAGCACTGCAGCACACTTTATTTACAACAGCCTATTTATTTATTATACAAATTCCAGTATGCAGCAAAGCTGCTACGGTGTCATTGCCCCCATGATGTCCCCCTCATTTCTGATGTAGGCATATATAACCAAAGGGTGATGAACAGCAACTCATTCCATTACTGATTATCACAACATGTAGCGGTGAAGTGGAAGCACATCCTCTGGTTTGTTTTCAGTGTCTAGGTTTAATATTCCCGCTGCTCCTGATAATGTTTCAGTGCTTCTGTCCCTGAATCTTTTCATTTAGATGTCAGTCCAGCAGATGGTGTCCAGCATGGGAGAGAATGCCAGGAATGCCAGAGTCACAACCAGCACTGGGGTGAGACGCTGTCCCTCGGGCTAGTTAGTGTTTCTGTGTGGAGTTTGCATGTTCTCCCTGTGCCTGTGTGGCTTTTTACAGGTGTGCCTCCTTCCTGCCACAAGCCTCATGCATGTGAGGTTGATTGGTGATTATAAATTGGTCATGAATGTGAAACACGCCAACTTTTTATTCCAATAAAGTTGGCACACTGTAAATTCAAATAAAAACATAATGAAATCTCATAAACACATATTTTCTTTAAAGTAGAACAAATAAACATTTCAAATGTTTAAACTGAGAAAATGTACCTTTTATAAAATAAAATATGAGCTCATTTAAAATTTGGCAGCCACATGTCTCAAACATGTCTGCCTTCACATGCGTATGAACGTGTGGGGTTTGTCTGAGACGTGCAGAGAGACGGTTGTAGAGAGAAGAGGCTTTCTCCTGCAGCCCCTTCAAACAGGTTCTGCCTGTTCAGTCTTTTTCTAAATGTACTGTAACTGAGGCCTGCAGAGTCTGAGAGGTGCACCAAAAGGATTCACTCATCTGTCTTCACACACACAGGAACTTGAGTAACATCCCGTTATTAATCCATAGGTACAATATTCAGTACACTGTTTTAGCTTCGTCCTTTAGATTGTGAGCCATTAATGCCATCAGTATTTCTAAATATCCTGTTATACCATATTATAAAGATACCCTTCCTGCTGATTGTACACAGCCACACATGGCATTGGATTGTTTGTCATCACCTTGACAGAGTAATGGGTCTGTGAATGTGCACATTGATATGGACCAGCCAGTGCAGAGTGAGCCGAGGCTGAGGCTGGTGCTAGCTGAGAACCTGCTGAGGGACATCAATGACGTCATCCACCGAATGGAGGTGAGCGCTCAGCCTTCAGATGACCCCAGCAGAGAAGCTCCAGAGAAATTCCTCCTTTATCAGTAACAGGTTTGCTGCTTTCAGGGCCGAACGAGTGACTCGTCCTCTCAGACGGAGACAGCTGATGCTGCTGCTGCCCCTCCTCCTCCATCGTCTTCCTCCACCACCTCCACTCCTTCTCCTTCTGCTCAGCCAATGGACACCTCCCCACCTCCAGCAACCCCTCCACCTCCACCCTCCTCTTCAGCTCAGTCTGAGGGACCGACACCACAGCCTGGACCCAAGTGAGACAAAATCTTGCTCGCTAACTCATATTTTTCATCAATTGTGAAAATAGCATAAAATTATTTAGCAAGGAGTCTGAAGATAATTCTGAACTTTTCCAACCTAAAGCAGATCACAGAGGAGTAAATTGTCTGCTCTGAAAGTCATACTTGCAATTCTTGGTCTTCTAGAGTGGCTTAGCATTGTTCACCATTCAGAATAATCAGTATTTAAACTGGAACCCTCAGTTCTGACAGAAGCAGCTTTAGTTCCTGTCCCTTTAAGTCAGCTGATTGGCTGCCCCTGTTTGAATAGCAGGTGGGTGGAGCTTCTGTCCTCATTGTCCTTAAAGTTAGTGTGTAAAATTTTCACTGCTAGATGTCAGTAGATTTCAGGCAACTGAGTTCTGTTTTCTTACCTCTTTTAATTCAAGTGTATAATCCTAGCTACAGTGGCTGTTGTAGGACAAACGTGTTTTTGTCAGCCAAGCGAGATCAAAAATCTGGACTGTACGCCATAACGGCCGCGGCTGGTCAGCGTGCATCTACTACTGTTTGGACCGGCTCCACACTGGAGATTTTCAGAATCAGAATCAGAATCAGAAGGTTTTTATTGCCATATGGGTGAACAGGTTCACAGCATTAGGAAATTGCTGCGGTACTTCGTGCTTACAGAAAGAAACAAATAAGTATAAAAACTATAAGACAATATACAAGTATACAAATTGCAAATATACAGAGATATTAGAGCTATAACTATAGCACAATATTACAAAATTACAAAATATACAGTGCAGAGACTAATTAAAAGATAGAAGAATGTAGACTATATTCCACTAATATGTACATCAGTGCAGTCAGACAGGTGCATAGACATAGGGTCATCAGCGTTTGTGGAGGGTGGTGGTAACAGTCTTAGGGTAATTGTTCATGAGTCCAACAGCAGAGGGGAAGAAACTGTTCTTATGGCGGGAGGTTCTGGTCCGTATGGACCGTAGCCTCCTGCCTGAGGGGAGAGGGTCAAAAAGTCTGTGCCCAGGGTGAGAGTGGTCGGCTGTGATCCGACCTGCACGCCTCAGTGTCCTGGAGGTGTACAGGTCCTGGAGAGATGGGAGGTTACAGCCAATCACCTTCTCAGCAGAGTGCACAACGCGCTGTAGTCTCTGTTTGTCCCTAGTGGTGGCTCCAGCGTACCACACAGTGATGGAGGAGGTGAGGATGGACTCAATGATGGCAGTATAGAACTGCACCATGGTCCTTGCTGGCAAGTTGAATTTCTTCAACTGCCGCAGGAAGTACATCCTCTGCTGGGCCTTTTTGACGACAGAGGTGATGGTGGGCTCCCACTTGAGGTCCTGGGTGATGGTAGTTCCCAGGAAGCGAGAAGAGTCCACTGTGGTGATGGGGGTGTCAGTCAGGATGATGGAGGGTAGAGGGGCTGTGTGTTTCCTAAAGTCCACTACAATCTCCACTGTCTTCTGGGCGTTCAGTACCAGGTTATTGTGGCTGCACCAGGACGCCAGACGTTTGACCTCCATCCTGTAGGCCGACTCGTCCCCGTCTGAGATGAGTCCGATGAGAGTCATGTCGTCTGCAAACTTAATAAGCTTGACAGACTGGTGGTCAGAGGTGCAGCAGTTGGTATACAGGGAGAAGAGCAGAGGAGAGAGGACACAGCCCTGAGGAGTGCCAGTGCTGATGGTCCGGGAGTCCGAGACATTCTTCCCCAGCCTCACGTGCTGCTTCCTGTTCGTCAGGAAGTCAGTGATCCACCTGCAGATGGGATCAGGCACGTTCATCTGGGACAGCTTTTCTTGGAGGAGATCAGGGATGATGGTGTTGAAGGCAGAGCTGAAGTCCACAAACAGGATCCTGGCGTAGGTTCCCTGGGAGTCCAGATGCTGTAGGATGAAGTGCAGAGTCAGGTTGATGGCGTCGTCCACAGACCTGTTGGCTCTGTAGGCAAACTGCAGGGGGTCCAGAAGGGGGGCTGTGAGGGACTTGAGGTGGGACAGCACCAGACGCTCAAATGACTTCATGACCACAGAAGTCAGTGCCACAGGTCTGTAGTCATTTAGGTGCCGTTTACACGAAGCCGTTTTCACTGGAAACGGTGTCGTTTTGATGCGTTTCAGCCTTTCGTTTACACGATGGCGTTTCAGAAACGATCCGCGTTTACACGAGGACATGTGAAACGATGAAAACGATGTAGTTCCCATGCCAGGCCACAAGTTGGCGTTGGTTTTCTCTTTGCAGTTTGTTTACGCAAGACGCGCATGCGTGGAGTGACACAGTAGGTAGTGCGGCAAATTGTTCATTACTTACAAAACGGCCAATGTGAGAGGTTTTGTGTGGACCGATGATGAGGTTGGATCGCTGCTGCACACAACGCTGAATTACAAAACGGTAAAAACACAGGAAAAGCATAAGAAGCACTCGTGAATCCGCGAGTACTGTTTATCAGTTTGCGCGTGCGCGAAAAACTGGCCGTCGCAACCATAGTGCGCATGTGCGAGTCGAGCGTTTTCAAATCACCCCGGTTTCAAGTGTTTACACGAAAACGCAAGCCGGTGCGTTTCTGAAACGCTCCACTCTGGACCCCGTTTCTGAAACACATCGTTTTCACTCTGTTGTCGTGTAAACAGAAGGGCGAAACGCATCAAAACGACACCGTTGTCGTGTAAACGCAAGGCCGAAACGCATCAAAACGACACCGTTTCAAAATGAAAACGGTCTCGTGTAAACGGCACCTTAGTCCAGTGATCCTTGGCTTCTTGGGGACAGGAACAATGGTAGCGGTTTTAAAGCAGACAGGCACGTGGCAAGCCTCCAGTGAGGAGTTGAAGATGTTCGTGAACAATGGGGCAAGCTCGTTAGCACAGTGTCTCAGTGTGGCAGGTGAGACACCATCTGGACCTGGAGCTTTGACACTCCTGAACTGCTTTAGCACCTGGTCCTCCTGAATACAAAAGACTGTGGGGGTGGGGGAGGAGGGGGACTCTGGGGTGGGAGTCCTTGATGATGTGGGCTTCTCTGAGGTGTGGGGAGTGGGGGAGGTTGGGGGGTGAATATTTGTGTTGGCTGTATTGTAGTTGGGACTGGTGGAGGTGTGAAGGCTGCTGAACTGACCATCAAAACGACAATAGAACTCGTTCAGTCTATTTGCAGTTTGTAGGTCGTCTGTGGAGTGGGGGGTTTTAGGCTTGTAGTTGGTAATCTGCCTAAAACCTTTCCATACAGAGGCCGCGTCGTTCTCTGAGATCTGCTGCTGTATATTCTCAGAGTGATGTGATCTAGCAGTGGCCACTTCCTTGCTAAACCTGTACTTGGCCTCTTTGTAGCAGTCTTTGTCCCCACTTTTAAAAGCCTCCCTCTTCTCTATCCATAGCCGCTTCAGTTTGGGAGTAAACCAGGGTTTGTCACTGTTATAACACACCCTGGTGCGTGATGGCACAATGCTGTCCTCGCAGAAGTGGATATACGAGGTTACAGTGTCCGTGTAGTCATCCAGACTGTCACAGGCAGCCCTCATTGAGTCCCAGTCTGTAGTTTCGAAGCATGTGCGGAGCTCCTCCACAGCCTCACGGGTCCACTGCTTTGTTGTCCTCACCACAGGTTTTGAGAGCTTCAGCCTCTGTCTGTACGCGGGGATCAGGTGGATCATGTCGTGGTCAGAGAGGCCGAGTGCAGCGCGGGGCACTGCGTGATAAGCCCCGCTTATCGTGCTGTAGCAGTGGTCTAGTGTCTTCTCCTCTCTGGTCGGACATGTGATATATTGTTTATATTTGGGAAGTTCCTGTCTCAGGCTGGCTTTATTAAAGTCCCCAAGTACGATGATAAGAGAGTCCGGGTATGTCCGCTCCATGCACAGAATCTGCTCTGTGAGCGCGCACTGGGCCTCGTGCACGTCCGCGTCCGGCGGGATGTAAACAGCAGCCAGTATGAATGAAGCGAACTCCCGCGGAGAGTAAAACGGTTTACAGTGAATGAAAAGATATTCCAGTGAGGGAGAGCAGTGCTTAGCAATCACTGTCACATCCGTACACCAGCCACTGTTTATGTAGAAGCAGACTCCTCCACCTGTAGCCTTGCCGGAAAGCGCAGCTTGCCGGTCTGCGCGGAGGAGATGAAATCCCTCCAACTGGAGCGCGCAGTCCGGTATCTCCTCACACAGCCATGACTCCGTGAAGCATAACACACAGGATTTGGAAAAGTCTCTATTCATGCTCCTCATCAGTATCAGTTCGTCCATTTTGTTCCTAAGTGAACGCACGTTGGAGAGGAAAATCCCAGGTAAGGCTGTGCGTAATCCACGTCTCCTTAGCCTCACAAGCACGCCAGCGCGCTTCCCTCTCTTTCGGCGTCTCACTTTCTGGGCCAGAGTGTGTAATAAATCCGCCGCAGATGCGACAAAAACAGGAAATAAATCCGAAGGTGTTGTGGACCTAATGTTGAAAAGCTCTTCTCTGGTGTAAGAATACCCAGAAGAGTGTCCAGACACAGAAATAACGCACAAAAACAAACAAAACAGAGCGCACCGAAGTACCAGGGCATCCATTTGCGGCGCCATCTTGTAGGTTGTAGGTCTTGTAGGTCTTGTAGGTCTTGTAGGTCATCTTGTAGGTCTTGTAGGTTCCCTACTGTCAGTCCACTGTTTACCTGAGCTGTCAGAGTCGGGCGAGTCGTCTTTATTTACTCTGGAACAGGCTGGAAAACCTCGTGAAAGGTGTCCGAGTCAGTGAAGTTCACTTCTGATCGATGACTGTGATACAGCGCTGCTGTTTTTGCTGCTATTAGCTACTGCTAGCCACCGTTTGTTGCTATTAGCAGGTGTTAGTGAAACTTTTTTTGAAGTGGACGTAACTTTGTTGGACTTAGTGAATAATCTCTCATACCATGTGAGAATGTAATCAAACTGATTTTTAGGACACTCAAGCCTGATGTTAGCTGGAAAAATGTTAGCTTATAAATACCTCTCAAGTTTTGTATTTAAAAATACGGGAAATTTTCTGCTGCTGAAAATAGAGGTCACTGTATGGCGTCATCACCTAATTTGCATAATTGTTAATTTGGATGTACTGTAGTTGCAATCGAGGCTACAGGAGCAGAAAACATCTTTGGAGAGACAAAAAATGAAGAAAAAAAACACCATAACTAGGGCTGCATAAAACGATTATTTTAGTAATCGAGTATTCTATCGATTATTCCAGCGATTAATCGAGTAATCGGATAAGAAATACTTTTTTTATTAACAGTTTATCTGCATATTTTAACTTCCGTAATGCAGTTTCTCGCCATGTGAACAAACAGCGGTGAATGGAGCAGCTACAAAGTTCTCTTTTCTTCACCTTAACACTTGCTGATCAGGTGCTTGATGAAGGACCTCCAGCTGTTTCACAGATTTAATGGTGGTTACTAAAAGAAAAAGCTGCTGTTTTGGACGCTGGAAAAACGTTTCCTTTTTCACTACTTGAGCTCACCGTCACAGCTTCGCCTCTTTGCGCTTGCGCAGTTAAAACCGCTGCCTGCTATGAGTGTTTTGAAAAACTAGTGGCTGCGGGAGCCATGGCGCATGTGTGAGTAATGGTGTAATGCTTTGTATTCACAAGCATTCTCGAAAATACGTTTCTACTGCAGGTCTATATTTAGTCACTAATAAGGGATTAAAGTATAAAAAATATTTTGAAGGAGCCCCTCGGTCCTGGGGGGCGGGCCTTCCGGTACCGAACCATCGCTAGTGCTAATGGCCCGCGCTCGCTAGCAAACCAGTTCTGGTAGCTACAGCTGAAGTAAAGACAAAAATAGC
Source organism: Archocentrus centrarchus (assembly GCF_007364275.1). Classification (NCBI taxonomy): domain Eukaryota; kingdom Metazoa; phylum Chordata; class Actinopteri; order Cichliformes; family Cichlidae; genus Archocentrus; species Archocentrus centrarchus. The sequence goes on from NC_044361.1 coordinate 691,049, forward strand.
AGCTGAAATTCTCAGCGAGCACAACACACACAGACACACAGAGAGCAGTGGAGGCGTGGAAATGCACGTCAGCGACAGTTGCCACCCGTCCCGTAAAGTACGGAACACGGCATGTTACGGAGCCGTATTCCACGGAGTCCCGTAACATACGGGGTTCTGTATTTTACGAGACAGGTGGGAACTCTAGATGATCCACTCTGTGTGAAAGGAAATCCATCGCAGCGACGGAGAGCTTTTTAGAATGTGTGCTTGTGTATACGTGAGTGATTCACACTCCGGTCCAGTAGGTGGCGGTAATGCAGTTCTATGTTGGTTTGCCAGCCCCCAATAAACCCACAAAAAAACGTCAGCACTAATGCTGCTAATGCTAGTGAGGAGCGCCGCTTACACCGAGACAGCTGAGCGCTGCAGAGTTTAAACGAAGCATCGACACAGTAAATTTGTGTCGATAAATTTTTAGAATCGATTTAATCGAGTTAATCGATGAATCGTTGCAGCCCTAACCATAACTATGTTTAGAACTACAAATAAACTTTATGAAATAACTTAACTTTAATGCTTTGCCTAGACCCACATTACATAGATCAGTTTTGTAACGAAATGTAACGAAAACACTGGGGTGAGACCCCTAGCTACATTCAACCCTCCAACTTTATCTGGACCACTGTTGCCAACTTGTGTAAGAAAACTCGCTGTCGCCTGTCTCAAAGCTTGATAAAGGCCGAAGCGAGGACCGGGGATGAGAGCGGAGGGAGCGGGTGGGCACGCTCGGTGTTTAAGTGAGGTTGGAGGGTGGAGACAAAGGGATTTCTGAGCGATGCCAAAGCGTACGAAGGGACACAGTAAGAAGGCTTTATGTACACAGAACTTGGTGACAGCGGAGGATTTCGCTGTCGCTATATCGCTTTATGAGGCAAAAAAAACCCAAAACGCTAAGTTGGCAACACTGAGCCCTACTGCGGATTTGTTTACTCTACTAAACTAAACCGGAAACACGTCACCGAACTCTGTGAAAAGGGCGCACTGAGGTCTAGTTGTTTTTAAGGGGTTGTTCCCACTGTCGGCACTAACCTAGTGATAGTGACAATTCAGTTTGGAGCGGCACAGGAATGCTTTAAAAAAAAAAAAAACTGAAAATACGCGAAAATAAAAATACGCCGGGACAGAGGGGTAAAATACGGGAATTTCCCGGCCAAAACGGGACATTTGACAGGTATGGTTTATATCCACGTGTTGTTGTTTAGCCTGCTCATCAACTGTCCAGAGACGGGAGGGTTGAGATGCTGGTGGTGTCGTCTTGTCTCTTCACCTTAGGTATGATCCTTTATATCCTGAGTCTGAGTCGGCACATGAACCCTTACGGCTTCTCTTCTCCTCCACCTTTAGCGTACTACATATGTGGCCGGTCTCTAGCCACATATGTAAAACACAATTAGTCAGAAGGGACATGTCCTCACCAGCCACTGTATTCAAATATGATGGGGGCATGTGGCGCCTTCCACAAACCTGCTCCTATGTATGTTTAATGGATTAATTATAGGTTTCTGAGAGTTTGTTGTAAGATGTAGTTACTAGGGCTGGGACTTTAACGTGTTAATTTCGATTAATTAATTACGGGGAAATTAACGAATTAAAAATTTAACGCATTTTAATCGCACTTTGCACCGTGGAACGTTTCTCGGTGCACGAGTTCCAGGCATACAGATTATATCGACGCACAATGTCCAAATTCAGGGGCCGCATCGTTCGAAGGACCCGGCCCACGTCCTTTGCAGCCCACAAAGACTGCAAAGGCTGGAAGTGAGCGGCTAGCCTTCATATCAGCGTCACCTGCCCTCACCTCTGCGTAGCTCATGTCGCCTAGCAACCGTGAGTGCGAAGCCCAGCTGTGTAAAAGCAGCTGGTTAAACGGAGAACGAACTTTTGCTCCTTTTTGTGGTTTAATTTTAATTATTTTATTCAAAATAAGCTGTTAAAACAAGATGACACATTTCAACATCAAGGAATACAGCTGAGAGAATGATTAATTTCCAACTATATTAAGTGAGACATTAATGTTGAATAAAACTATCCAGTTATGATGCTTAACTTTAATTTCAGGAGTTTAATTATCACAGGAGCACTTCCACCCTTCGTTGGTCTGTGTAGTAGACTGGTGGGAAAATAAACAACATTTTGAAGTGTAAGCTTATGTATATTGATTCATTCATCAACCAAACTTAAATTAGTATTTATCATGTTAAATATTTAAATGTGATTAATTTCGATTAATTACAAAGCTTCTAATTAATTAGATTAATTTTTTTAATCGAGTCCCACCCCTAGTAGTTACACACTAATCTGTGTATACTTGTGAGTCTAAAACTGCATGCTGACAGCAGTCCAAAGCCTGAGAGTTTGTCTCAGAGGGCTTACTTGCACATGTGGTAGTTCTATTTTAAATGTTGGTTATGTTTAATGTGAGCATCTGTTTTTGTAACAGTGTGTATATATTTATGGTGCGTCCCCTTTAAATGTATGCTCTTACACAGCTATGAGTTGTGTGTTTGTCTCTGTACAGGGTGATGCTGCATCTCTGGCACTATCGTGATGTTTGTAATTAGTCCTGCCCTTCTTTCCTCCTCCAGTCATCCCAGCCCGGCTGAACTGGCAGAGATGCTGTCTGAGCTGCGGAGGGTTGAGGAGAGACTGCAGCCATTCATCCAGAGAGCTCACACCATCCTCGAGACGGCCACCACTGCAGAATACAACAACAATACAGTAGGATTCAAACAAATAATTCACTGCAATCTTTGTGTACACTGTTAATAAATGCTTTGTCTAAAGGATGCTGAGATGCTTATTAATCCTTCTGGTTAATAAGTAGGGACCTACTTTGAAAACACATGATTGAAGCTGTTAGTCATGTCGACTCACTTGACCAGTTTGCAATTAAGTGAAAAACTGTACTAAACATACCCGGGTGGCTCATTCAAGTGCAGAGTGAGTATGAATGGCCCATCTGGAAAACACTGCTAATAGTATGACTTCAGTATTTAACATAGACTGAATGGAGTGAAGCCTGTGAGCTACTTCAGGCAGTCAGCTGGAGCCGATCAGTCACGTGCCTCGCTCTGCTCACATCATATACCAAACACTCCCTCCCAGTGTGGTCTCCACTTAATCCCCAAAACTTTCCTTCTCTCCCTCTGAAACACCGCTGTCGCTGCTGCAACCCCTCCATCACTTTACTATGATGCCACTACTACTAATAATGATACTAATATAACACTTTTCATGAAGGCTACGGTGATTAAAAGTGCCTCTGTGATGGGCTGTAAAATGAAGAGACAAATAACAACTAAAAAAAAACAATGATAAAACTGACACATCATAGAAATAAATTATATTTAAATAAAAATAAAATAAAAAATATTGGATAAAGTACGTTAAGAAGATGAAACATAATAGTTAGAATAACATGTACAACAGTCAGTCAGCTCTGATTGGTGAGTAAAATAATGTAAAGATTTAAAAAGCCAAATGATAAAATGGAATAAAACTACAGTAACCTGCAGAGTGAAGTAAGTAAATAAAAGATTAATGTGATGAGTAAACAGTGTCCTAATCAAAAACTGAAGAGGCGGGCTTTCTACGTGGATCATATTTAAGGTCAGAGCCTAGATCCTAAACTATACTGTGATAAAGTATCTGGCTGAAATATTGATAACGTTTCTTTTCTGCCACAGGAGCGAGAGGAGGACCAGCGAACGCTCGTCCTGACGTGGGAGTGTCTCCGTCTCCTCGGTAACACTCTGGTGGCCCTCAGCGACCTGCGATTGAACCTTATGAGTCCTGTCCCCCGTCACCTGCATGTGGTCCGGCCATTTTCTCACTACACCAACCCGGTCTCCCTTCCTGGAGCTATGCACCCGCACATCCCAGTGCAAGTAAGTGATGGAAGCAACTGTCGTCATTAAAGTGAAAACCTCTCAAGAAACCAGACTGACGGCTTGCGTCTTCACCAACAGATGAACCTGGGTGCCACAGTGACTGTTGCGGGTAACAGCGCTGAGGGACAAGCCCCGCCCCCTCAGCCGACCAGCCAGGCGGACCAGGCAGGTCAGGGACAGACCTCCCCCACACAGACTACCCCGTCCAATCAGCAGGCTGGACAGGGACAGGGTGGCCACCGGGTCATCAGGATCAGCCACCAGGCAGTCCCGGTGGTCATGATGCAGATGAACACGGACGGTGTGTTGTCCCCTACCCGCCACTGATTGAATGCTCCTCTATGTCCAAGCTGTGTGTGTCTGTCACTGCACTGAGTTAAAGGCTTCCATGTCTGTACTGCTGGCACAAGCACAGACATGCACAATGGGACTTTTAACTCAAGATTTACAAGCAAGATGTTCTTTCTAGTGTCTGTTACACGATGTGCATCCATGGAGCAGTAACTGAGTGTCCTTGTTTTTATTTATGTGCAGGCCCAGGTGCAAACCCTGCAACTTCTGGACAGCAAATGCCTGGACAAGCAGGTAAAGCATGTTTGACATACTACATCCCAGTTAGCCACGTGATGTAAAACGTCGTTCTGTCGATACTGTCGCTGTTTTTTTTGTAACTCCTGAAAATCGTCCTGATCCACTTAATGAAAGTAAATCATGTGCTGCTAATCCACGGGTCTTTGTTTCACCCTTTAGGCGCCCTCCCCCCTGATTTTATGAGGAACCTCATGCAACAGATCAGCCAGTATGCCGCTGCCGTAGCCACCAGCGCCGCCACCGCCACCGCCACTGGCCAACCGGCCCCGCCCCAGCCCACTCCTCCCAGCTCAACAGCCAGTTCCTCAGCTACAACCACATGCCCTAATACCCCCAGCACCACTCCTACAGCTCCCCCTCCCCCTCCCAGTGCTGGTCCTCAACCCCAGGCCAGGGTTGTCTTTACCCGGCCCCCCTTTGCACCCAACATACCCCCTCCCGCCTTTGGTTCCCGGGGAACCACCATCAACGTGAGGACGGCCATGCCAGGCCAGCAGTCAGGACAGGTGGGAATAATGCTGTCTGATGGTTTCTTTGGATATTTGAGTGTTAGCAGTGAATAATAACGTGTTCCTCACAGGCTTTCAACCCTGCTGCTCTGAACCAAATGATTAGTGGACTGGTTGGACAGCTGCTGCTCCCAGGACAAGCAGGTAAGATCTACTCATTAAAGAGGACGTGTTAGGCTTAATAATAAATGTACTGTTCTAATGGTCAAAGCTCATGTTAAAAAGATTCTCAACAATTTTTTTTTTTTTTAAAACAGCTGGTCAAACAGTCACATCCTCCTCTTCTTCTACATCCACGTCCACCTCTTCTTCCTTTTCCTCCTCTTCTCACACCTCTACATCTTCATCTTCCTCCTCCTTTTCCTTTTCCACCTCGGGTCCAACACCACCTACTGCTGCAAACGCCCCCCCGAACCAAAACGAGACCAACAGCAGCGAGCCGCAGCAGATGCCTCCAGACCTCAGCCAGCTGCTGGGTTCTCTCCTGGGGGTAGCCAGTGGTACTGTTAGCGGTGCAGCCGGGTCCCCTTCAATAACTGTCAGCACTTCAGGCGTCCCCGCCTTCATCCAGGGAGTGGCTGAATTCATGCAGCAGGTAAGGGTTCACACAGTACCTAATTGTGTAATAAAGTAATATGTAGATGAATTGATTGCCTCATTAGAATATGTCCAAAATTGGATCATTGGAAACTGAATATATTCAGTATATATTCAGTATCTGGTAATATTACTATGAACATAAATAAAACTCTAAAGAGCAAAGTCACAAAAACACAGTCATTGAAAGGAGTCATCAGGAACTACTTTCTTCCTTCCATCTCCATCCACCAATCCAAAGATGGAGGCACCATTCGTTTTTCCATGGTGCTCTGCAGAGCTGGTGATGGGGGGGGGGGTTGGTAGAAGAAAGATACTTCCTCCAGAGTAACTGGGTCACAGTTTCTGGAAATCAGGAGCAGGTCAGATGATTTTGGACTCATTCCCACAGTTTTTTAAATTTTGGGGGCTTTTTACTCGACGGTAGGAGAGAAGCAGCAGATCGGACTCAAACCCGGGTCGGTGCATTTATCCATAGAGAATATGGGCTGCTGCTCACCCACTGAGCTAAACTGGCGCCCTGCAGTTTTTTAAATAGACAATAAGACAAGTGTCATTTAGTTATCTCTGTTATTCATGTGCACTTCTCTTCATTTCACCTGCATTTAAAACGATGATAAACCCAGGCGCCTTCTTCCTTTATTTCTAGGCCTCCCAGCCCATCTTTTCTCCACCCCCACCTTCCTCTGGTACTACTCCAGCTCCCAGTGCAAGGCCTAACCCGATGTCTAACCCTGGCGCGGCGGCGGCCGAAGCCCTCGATCCGGAGCTGTTCACAGGCATCGTCCGTGGTGTCCTGAGCACCATGATGGGTTCTCTGGGCCAAGGCCAGAGCGACACCGAGAGCATCGCCCAGTTTATGCAGAGGCTGTCGCAGTCAACCAACATTTTCATCAGTCCTGAGGAACCTACGGGTAAGTAATGAACGTCAGCTGCTAGGCATGTCAGATAGTCATGTTAGCCCCCTCTGAGTGTGTGTATATATATATTTTGTGTGTGTGTGGTTCCAGGGTTCTTTGGGAAGCTGCTGATGTTGGTGTGTCAGACGTTCACCATGTCTGACGTGGTGATGCTGCTTCATGGCCAGCACGAGCCTCTGGGCCGCATCCAGCCTCAGCTGGCTCAGTTCTTCACCCAGAACTACCTCAGTGGCAGAGAACCCACCGATCAGAACATTGCTGTGAGTACCTCTTAGAACAGTCTGTGTTTTCATTAAATCCTGTGGGCAGTTTTAGAAGGACTTCAAGATTTAAGCTGTTTAAAAGTAGATGCAGCTGTTTTTAATTATCCCTCATTTTTGTTGGTTTGTCTGTATTTTGGTGTTTCTCTTCACAGGCTGCTGCTGACAGTCTTGTTGGAGAACTGGAGGAATACATCACTGAGAGCTTTGTAAGTCCTGGCCTCTTCTCATAGAACAAACACACGTCAGGATTTGATCAAACACATCATGTAGTTTCATGGATGGACTGCAGAGATATGATTCTGATGCAGGACCAAAGGGCAGTTACAGAAAAGAGCAGCTGAAAAAAATCACAGCATGTTTATCCTGTTAGCCCTGCGACCTGTACAGGTGTACCCCGCCTCTCGCCCCATGATGGATGGGATAGGCTCCAGCTCCAGCCCTCCCCGGTTGGATCCAAAGTTTCGGGTGTGATGCTGTCTGAAACTGTTAGAAAGAAACTGAATATTCAAACTGACTAACAAATGAAATGAAATGTTGAGGCAAAATATCACGATTAACATCCACCTGTGCTCGATCTCACCTCTCATTAATGGGTTGTTTTGTATGGCAGTCGATGAGGGTCGTCTGTGTGATAATAGGAACAATATTAAACTGGAATCACTCCCAGACTCGTCAGTGCCGAGCACGTCGCTGCTGTCGCTCATTCAATCTGACATTTCAGACCTTCGCCGTGTGTCGGTCTGACAGGACAGACTGTTCAAATATACTTTACTGCCCTCAGTGATGGGGAGCTGGGAGCCCCCCATCCCCCCCACACAGCATTAAAGAGTAATAGGCAGTCGTGTTAAGGGGCCATCTGCTTTTGGTTGAACTCATTTTGAGGACATTTTCCCCCCCAGAGAGAGTCTGCAGTGAGTGTGTTGGAGGGCGTTGATATCACCCAGACCAACATGACTTTCTTCAGGCAGCAGCTGATTCGCATCGCCACACACATCCTGCGCTGCGCCGGTAAACTGAGTTTCTTTGCCCACGGTTGCCTCTTTTTGTGCTGAAGATCATGTTTGTAGGAAAGGTTATATTTGTAAATAAATTCATTTTTCTTGGTAGGCTATAATTTTTCTTTTTCCCCCCAGATGAAACATTTGGGCCCCAGCTGCTGCAGATGTGTAACCAGGCGTTGTTCGAGTGTCTTGCTCTCAACCTGCACTGCCTGAGAGGAGACCAGAGAGCTCTAACTGCCGTCATCAACCACCGGATAGTACGTACACGTTCCTACTCAGCAGGAACAAACACGTGAATTTGGTGCTTTGGACAAACTCAAGTTTATTTCAGTGCGTTTGTAGAATCAGTGCCACACAGAGGCTCTCACGAGTGCTTCTGGAGGGAGATCGAAGAATACAGACGAGCCCAAAGAGATGATCTCAATCACGTTATTAGAAATAGTTTAACATGGACATCCACTGTTGTAAGTGTAAAGTCCCCTTTAAACACACCTCAGACGTGCTGTGGATAAAAAAGGTCATTTTATCAGTTCAGACATGTTAGATCTGAAACTTGTATTTAATGTGATTTAAAAATAGCAGCGTGCTGCTGTCACTGACATGTGTGATAGTGATGGTATAATAGACGTGTGAAATAGTCAGAAGAGATCTCGCCTAAGAAACGTGGCACACTTCAGTACTTCAGAGACAGGATGGGACCTAAAATGCAGCTGAGAGATAAAACGTGGATTTTGTTTTGCTCCAGCGGAGGATGTCGAGTGACATCAGCCCCAGTCTGGTTAACTGGATGACCAGCATGATGACAATGAGGCTGCAGGTGATTCTGGAGCATATCCCTGTCACACAGGAGCAGATCCAGAGCTACGTCGTTCACACACAGGTAACACAGCAGAGACACACACATGTTCATACTGTACTGTTGGATAATCACCTGAAGATCCTCCTCTTTAATTTGAACCATGATTTACAAAATAATCATCATGCTGTATTCAGTAAGAGTTGAAGCTGAAGTATTTACTGAGCTCATAGATGGCTGTACAATCAGACTGCCCCCTGCTGGCCATGAGAAAAGCTGCAGGTTTATTGAGACCCAGAAGCTACACCCGAGTTTTTATATCCAGTCTGATGATGCAGTTCACCTCTGTGTAGTATTCAGATCTGATTACACACACACACAGAGACACACACACAGTTTATTTGTGTTTATTTCTCAGCCAGCATTACAAAAACAAACTGATGAATCACACAAACAGCTGATGTATCAGTTTAAATTATAACCAGGGTCCATTATCTGGACTCTAGTACTGCATAGAAAACAGTGTGGCTCAGTAGTTCAAATAATGTTGAGCATGCATGAGGAAGCCCTCTGATCTGAATAAAATCTTTCAAAGAAGATCCTGAGAGGAGGTCATTCAGGTCGTCCCACAGCCGGGGGGCCCTGACCCAAATGCTCCATCTATGATTCAGCTGTGATAGAACTCTGGTTCTACTGTTCTGAGTCCTGCAGAACACAGCACATATATAACCTGCAGAGAACGCAGTCCCTCTCATCTGATGGCTGCTTCGTATCACGTTACTCAGGACTGCACGTCTGAAATGGCTAATAAATATTACATGCTACTCTTTCACAGAGCCATCAGTCTTCTACAGATAGCAGCCAAGAGCCTGAACGGGCACAAAGTGCAACGGTAAGCATGGCGTGAGTTCAGAGGACCTTCGGTTGACGGTTCTGGGCCTGTTTCCCTTTTAGTTTCCTCATGTTTTTGTTCTCCGCCTCTAAAGGTCGGGGACACCCTCTCGCCGGCTGCAGCCACCACAGCAGAGGAGGCCATGTCGGTGTCACAGGAGGCCAGGGCCTCATCACGGGACCCGCGGGTGTTGCCCGGGGACCTGGGAGCGTCGGGAGGAGCCGCACCGTTAGGTGGCGACATGGCAGCAGTGGGAGCTGAGGGAGGGAGGGAGGAGTCTGCTGGAGAGTCAGAGGCCTGGGCTGCTGCTGTTCCTCCTGTAAGAGCTCCGTGTGGTGTTATCTTTTTTTCCTTCATTTGGGAAAGTGATTAACCCTTCGTTTCCCTGCTTTAGGTTTACAGCGTTAATATGTCAGATTTTTTAACTGTTTGGAAAGATAAACAGATGCTTATTTCATATTTAAACCTAATAGCTCCACAAATTAATGTTTAACAGCTGCTTTTTCAGAGGATTTTAACCCTTTAACACTGAACCTGGCAACAGAACATATTTTAAATATCCCACCGAGCTTCCACCAACAATTACTGTAATAACCCTTTTGGGGTGTGAAGTGCAGTTTCTCAGCTTTCAGAAACTGTTTGAATTTTTCCAATAGGACAAACGGTCGCGTAATTACGGTAATTCAAAGTTCCTTCGATCCGCCGCCTCAGCGGTGACACGCTCAGTCTTAACCAGCTGCTCACGGCAGGTAACAGGTGTACCGGCAGGTAACAGGTGTAACGGCGTTCTATAAGTGCAGTGCCGGGATGGTAACACACAGACATTGACTTAAATGTGCGCTCTGTGAACCTGTCCTCTCAAAGACAGCCCTGTTGTCTGTGTTGTAGGAATGGGTTCCCATCATCAGGTGTGATATAATGACTCAGAGGAAGATGAAGGCTCAGCCTCCGCTGTCTGATGCATATTTGCACGGCATGCCAGCAAAACGCAGGAAGGTAATGAGATCAGCGGTGACTGTTCATCACATAAGGTCGCCCCCTTTCCTCCTCTTTAAGCTGCATGTTTGTGTGTGTGATTTCAGACGGGACAGAGCAGTGCAGCCCTCCTCTCCCTCTCTGATGCAGTGAGTCAGGCAGCCAGGACGGCAGGAGTGAAGCCCGTCACCTCTGCTGAGTGCTTACAGGAAGACCTGGAGACCCAGGAGGTGAAGGAAGCTTATTCAGAGCAGGTACCTACAGCTTGCATGTGCTGCCACAAAAAAAAAGAAGTCAGGGGCACACTGCACAGCATTTACACTCAGATCTGACCAGGGTCTATTTTACTGAGTTGGAACCAGCATTTAGTAGAAAGCGTTTCTACTCAGAGCACAAGCTGAACGTGATCTGGGCTCATATTCAGAGCTAAATCCTGGTAAAGGTTAAACATATCTTCAGAAAGCAGCTTATTAATTAAAGGAGCCCCTGATTAGAAAATGAGGAGGAGGGTGTTAAAGGAGAGATGTCTGAAAGGAGTCCAGAGTGATGCTGAGAAATGAAAAACACACAATAACATGATGAGTTTAAGCTGAGAGCAGGGCTGGGATATTAATGTTCCCAGGGGGCCAAATGAGAAGTTGGGACCGGCGTGGAGGGCGGCATCAATAATGAATTTGATCTTTTTAGAAGCTCGTCAGCGTCCCTCCACAACAGTCCCAGTTTGTCATGTGACCTCTGCGGGAAATTAATTGGCCACCCTGCTTTAGAGGATCACTCGTTACTACAGTATGACAATAAAACCAGCTGGATGGACAAAGATGTTATTAGTGTTTAAGGTTTGATTATTCAGCTCATGTATGCAAACAGCAGCTGCTGGGTGTCTCTGCTGGTCCTGCAGGACACACAAAGGTGCAAGTGGCCCTAAGGTGGCGCACTACTTCCTGTAGTGGAAAACTACTTGAGTGTTTAAAATAAAGACTGCTTAGTCTCTGCTGTCACACAGGTCACCGGGGAAAGGTCACACAGAGGCGCTGCACCTCCTTTGAAACCGCTCTTGCTGAGTAGTTGGAAGTTGCAGTCAGTGTCCTCGCTTCCCTGCAGCTGGTGGTTCACTTAGGCCTGAGTGACCTTTAAACTATCACTGTAACCTTTGGGGAAGGTGGCTGTGGTCATGTGACTGTTAATGCCAATCAAATCTTTTTCACAGGTTAAAACCGACATCAAGAAACGAGTGAGGGAAGACCCGGATTTCAACTCTCAGCAGTTCCCCAACTCACACAGAGCTTTCTCCCCAGACTCATAATCTCACACTGAAGCAGACACCCCCCCCCCTCCCGCGCTTTACTTTGGGACTTCGATTAGACTACGAGTCGGTGCAGCTTCACCCCCAACGGCCCAGCGCTGATGTGACTGCTTCCCTAGTGCCTATTTATTGCTCTGTGGTTATTTTAGTGCGACTTTTGCTGAGAGAATGTCCCTCACTGAAAAAGGTGCCAGATTTAAGTTGGACTAAATCAAGTCTCTTTAGTCTTGTTTGCCCCCCACCCCCCCGCTTTGTTCATGTGGAGCCTGAATCATTAATTATCAGACTTCGGCCTTCCTCTCAGTACTCTTGAGCACAAGAGAAGACTTTCATGTGATGCCGTTTGCTACATGAATGTACAGTAAGCTTAATAAAAGTCTTGATAATTACAAGCGTGGACTCTTTTTTAATTTGTATTTTAAGAGTGGAAGTTACTAAATATGTTTAATACATTCAGGAATATCTAGAGTTTAGTGGCCCCTCTTCCAGGGTATATGAGCATGTTACTAAGTTACAGTAATGTTACCAATTAAGCTTTTAACTGAACTTTGCAGGATGCAACATTTTTGAGATATTCATAATTTTAAAAGGAGACATTAGTAAGAAAAATTGAGAAATGTAATAAATTATTGAAAAATATCCAGTTTTTACATGAATAGAAAATGTGTCCATGTGAGTACCATTAAAATATTTTATGCTAAAATTTAACAAAATATAATTTTCAGTTTAGTTTCAGAGTATCCTTAGAAGTTCTCTTTGTAAACGACTGGAAAGTATCTGTGATAAGAACTGCAGTAGATTCAGTGCTGAAGATGTTACAAATGAGAATACTGAGGAAATGTTACCATGTTACCAGCCGTCACCACGGCTCCAGATCTCATATAAATGTTGAGTTTACCCCAGATATTTATGTGTTAATAACAGAAGTAAGCCAGTTGTTTATGGTTTGTACCATGTCAGGTAATGATAAATAGCACTGATGTACTTACATAATGAAGAAATCCTAAAAAGGTGATTCTCAGGTAAATTCCTGCCCCTGTGTGCTCACCTGAGAATAATCAGGATTTATTCTGTAGTTTGTCCACCAGGGAGCGCTGAAGTTTGTGTTCCAGGTGCTAAACGATGTGCTTAGTAGGTATAGTCATTTATTAACCAAATGTAATTAATTTTAACTCTTATTAAAATATTGTTTAGATCCATTCATCCTCATCCACTAACTGCATGTCTTTGGGAGGAAAGCCACACACAGAAAGGCCCCAGAATCGAACCCAGGACCTTCTATGTGTGAGGCAGCAGTGATAACCACCATGTTTCATGACATTTAGTTCATCAGTTAAAAACTAAACCACTGCAAGGTTCAGTTTCTACCTTTTAAATAAGTTATTATTGCTGTTCTGGTAGAAAAGTGTTTACTCCAGTACATGATGGACACTGCTGTAATTAAATCAATTCATTCATTAGTCATCTAAAACTTGCTAATATTAGAGATATGACACAGTCCTTAGCTTTCTTTAATAGAGTAGTATCTGTAGTAATGTTTTTTACATGTTAAAAAGAATAAAATCAATTATTTTGAGGACTTGATCTTTTTGACTGGTAGAGAAATTAGCACATTGGAAAGATTACACTGGCTCTGGTAAATCACATGTTCAGGTCTTTACCTGGATAAATTATTAAAAAATATACAGTGATATTAACTAAAGGGAGTAATTGCTGATAGGGGACACTTGTTTATTTTAATCCATTTTTAAATATAAAATCAGGATCTGACTGATCTGCTTTTAAATGCAGACCTTAAATCACCCTGAGGGTGAGCCCACATCTCTGTGGGCTTGGAGGGCTGTCCTGGTGTTAGTCTGAATCCACCCTGACAGCAGGTCTGGAGGAGAACAACCATCTGATTTTTATTCCTCTCGGATCAAATGAAAAGTAACTCCTGCAAATCCACGAGTCTGACTTCAGAGATCATTTCTCACTGACCTCAATATCATTTACGAACAATCATAATCATGAAGGACACACTCACCATGTGGTCCTCCCGGCTTCCTCATCAAATGAATTTTGCCCCTGGAAGCATTTCTAAACTGTTCCTGCCCAGAAAAGTTGCCCCCCCCCCCCCCCCCCCCCCCACCCATAGACATACCCCCCCCCCCCCCAAAACAAAACAAAAAAAACCTTCAAAGTCCCAACTTTATGTGAGCCAACAGGAAGTTTAGGAAACAAACAGCTGATATTTAATAGTGTGAAACGCCCCCTCCCTCTCAGGCAGAGATTTATTATTACCATGTTTTTAGGTGCATCTAAATATGGAACACCTTTATTATTGTGTACACACAGCATTTAGTTTAACCTGCCGGAGGTCACAGACACGCGGCTGAACAGGCTCGACCGCCTCAGGCCCGCAGTTCCTGATCGGCATCCTGTTCAGGGTGGGGCATGAGACCACGTGGCCTCCGTCACCCCGGCAACAGCACAAACATGACTGACGGAGCTTCAGCAGCTTTAAACACAGGAAACTTTACTGTAATCTGATCCTCATCTCATTCTGGTAAAACAGCCAAATTTACAGGGTCAGCCGTCTCAGGAAGGGGCGTGTCCTCACTCGGCCTTATTTACAGAAGGTGTGCTGTTAGTTCAGCACACACAGCTCCAGATAATCATCAAGGGTTAAAGGAGGAGTCCGTTAGTGACCGGTTAACTTAGCTTAAAGACGGGAAACGGGGAAGCTTATACACCTGTCACTTCCTTCTCAATAAGTCACACGGCCATGACAGACGTCTGTTAGCACACGTCATTTATTTCAGCTCGGAACAGCGCGCAGGGGAAGGGTGGGGGGGTGTCATGTGATCAGCAGGTCCTGTGACCTCCTCAGGCCTCAGTATTCAAAAGTGCTCATTATTCAAACTCTGCTTTATCCTCTTTACAGGCAGAGGCACCAGGAGAGCTTTGGGTTTGTTTGGACTGCATAGGAACAGTTTATACACCAGTTATTACCTCAGAGTTGGTACATCAGAGTTTATACACCAGCGTTTATACACCAGAGTTATTACATTTGGTTAAATGCAGACAGACTTTAACCTAAACTAAGTCTACGTGGTCCCAGCGACTCGAGGATCAGTGTGGTGACTGCTGCTGTGACTTCCCTTCATATAAATATCAGTGAGTTATGTGAGGAACAGCCAAGTAAAACAAGTATGACTGACACTCCTTCCAACACGTTCCACCCACACGAGTCGCATCAAACTTTTCATCCACCTTTGAAATGAAAGAAGCTGAAGAGTTCAAAGGTCACAGTAGAAAAAAAACATGCTGCTTCAAAAAGTGAGCGGCAGATAAAGAGAGACTGAAACTTTTGAGCCCTTTGTGACAATAACATCAGTTTATGGAGAGTCAAATAAACGGCCAATAAAATTAATAAAATCTTGATTGTGATCTTTTTCTAATGTTGAACGATGCAGTAAAGTCTGCATCATTTATCCTGTGACACTGTTCAAGATGGCGGCGCGCACAGACGCAGCGGCTCACCGCTCTTCCTTTTGGTGCTCTTTTTTGTACTTTTTGTATTTCATATTTGTTAGTTTTGGTGCATTTGTCTCTGCATTTTTTCTCCAATCTCATTGTACATCCTGTATAATGACAATAAAGGCATTGTATTCTATTCTATTCTAACACACACAGCTGTTACACCACACTGAATCACTGTGATGATGATGGTCATGCTGCTGCCTCACAGTATGAAGGTCCTGGAACCAAAGACAGGCACGTCTGTGGGTTTTCTTCCTCCACTGATCTGATTAAAGAGATCCATCATGTTTTCATTATTTCCTGTCATATACAAACACTTTTAAAAGGCTGGACTCGTTTTGAACATGAGCAAAGTTTCAGGGTTGGTGTCCTTAAACACATCATTTAATCCTCCATCAGAAGTTGCAGTCTCCCTCTGAAACTCACAAACAGAGAAAACTTTGGTTTGCAGCACAAAGGAGAAACACCATTTTAGTGTGCGTGGTTACAGAAAGGCTCCGGCATTAGCTCGAGGATCTTTGAGGTTTCTGTATCTGTGGGTGAGCCACACTCCAAGGATCTGAAAGGAACAACAAGGAAGCAGCTGTCAGTCTCCTCAGTGCGCCGTAAACACATCAGCACTCGTTCACACCAGACTACACATCTTTCAAAGCCATCAGCTTCCCTGCAGGGACGTTTTCCTGACCTCTGTGAAACTGAAGAAGAGACCAATGCCGCCCACAAACTGCAGCACCTGCCCGGCGTAACTCTGGAGGATGTTTGAGCAGGTCACACAAGATGAAGGCTTGTTAAAGCAGCTCTGGGAGTGAGAAGAGAGCAAAAATCAATCTTGATCAAGTTGCTTAGAGGAAAACTGAGGGATGTCCTAAATGTTTTACTCACAGCAGGACACGTCCCGTTCACGTTCACTTGAGAGAAGCCGCAGCAGTTGAGAGTCCTCTCCACGTCCGTCTGAGTGCCCTCAGATTTGTTCCATCCAGCCTCCAGCAGCAGGTTCTGCAGATGGAAACCACAGCCTGATGGATACTCATGTACTCCAGGAAAACCCCAGGAATACTTTCACTTACTTCCACTGTGTGTTTCTCATTGAGTTACACCTTGAACCAACACCTCCACAATCAGAATGCCCCACAGAGCCAGGAAACCCAGGATAGAAAGGTAATGTGAGAATGTGGTGTAGATTTCTTTGAGTGGTCAGCACGCCCGCAAAAGTGCTGTGAGACACGCAGACTGAATGCAGGAAGGAAATCCAATCCAACTTTATTTATGAAGCACTTTAAATCACCCGCAGGGGCCAAAGTGCCGTACAGCAGAACGATAAAATAATTTTAAAGCTCACAGGCTCAGCATCGTACTTCGTGTACTCCTCGAGAAAAGAGGAGTTTTTAAAATGAGTGAGTCTAACAGAGGAGTCGGTGCTGCCACAGCTGACTGGCAAATTTCAGCAAATGTGAGGTTCTGTGTTCCCTGCTTTAGGATGAACTTGGTACAGAACTAAAAAAAAAGACATTAAAAAAGATTCCTGCTGATATCACCACCCTGTGCTTTTCACAGTCACATAGTTACTGAAGGTCTGTAGCTGCTACGGTTGCTCCTGTGATTAAACAAAGTCCCATTTTTTAAACTTACAAAAAAATCATTATTTATTTGTTGGTTATATTCTGAATGATTCATCTGAATAACTACAAGAAACATGCTGTGACTGAGGACAATGTGCATGACTGACTCCCAAAATGTAGAAGACACATTACAGAAATAATCAAATAGAAGTTTAAGTAGTACTGAGTACAGTCCTTAAAATATTTGAATACAAATACAAAATACAAGAATGCAGCACTGCCTATGAGCTGTAATAACCTGTGACATATTCAAACACACTTACCTGCTGGTCTTTGTTGAGAGCCAGACACGCGCAGGACACCGAAAACTGCAGCACAAACACTGTGAAGAGGATGATCATGTACTGGAGCGAGCTGAGGAAGCTTAAACGGAGTTGCTGCTATGCTCAGAAACCATAATCAAAACATATCCAACATAAAATCCTTGGTTTGCACAAAGGATACAAAGAAGAGCAGGACCTGGTGGTGCTTCAGGGCGCCACACAGACCCACGAAGGCAACGAGGAACAGGAAGATGCCCACGCCGATGACCCCTGCCACCACCTGGAAGCTGGAGACCAGGCCAAACCATTTGCCCCAGGCTGCCACCCCGATCAGCAGCAGACTCACCAGCTGCAGGAAGAAAGCATCTTAGAGACAAAGCAAAAATCTCCTTTCTAAGGAACCGGGAAGTGTTTGTGGGGGAGGAGCAGGAACTGCAGCATGAACTAAGCTCACTGAGCCAGATAAATCTGAACATGCTTTCCCTTCATTTCTCCACAAATCATATTTCTGGCCACAGTTAAAACATCTCAGACCCCAGGCTGCAAACAAGCCCACTTATTAGTGGAGGCTAATAAGTGGGCTTAAATTATGTTTTTGCTAAAACATAATTTAATCTTTACCAGAAACACATCATCTAAAAGGTACATCAAATAAATACAAATCAAAAAGAAGTCCTTCTGCATTTACAGTCTTCTTTTGCTTCTTCCAGCTGCTCCCTTTAGGGGGCGCTACAGCAGATCATCTGCCTCCATCTCAGCCTATCCCAGCATCCTCCCCTGTCACACCAACCCTCTGCAGATCCTCCGTCACTGCATCCATGAAGCTCCTCCACTCTCTGCTTCACTGGATGGTTGAGCCCAGGTACTTAAGCTCATCCACCTGCCCTCCCTCTGCTCCTTCCAGCTTCACCTCTCCACCTGTCTCCCTCTCACATGGATCCTGTCCTGCTTCTTCTGACTGTCATACCTCCTCCTGCTCTCACTACAGATCACAAACATCAGGTGGTTGATTTTAAGAAGCTGTACCTCTGTCACAGACAGCACTCCGAAATGAAGAACGCATTTACATACTTAAATATTTATTTATAAAATCTTTATGGTGACATTTATGATCACGCTTATAAAGTCATTTAGCAAAATAGCTCTTCAAGTTTCTGTTTTTATCACTTAAAATGTTTCATATAAAAATGCTTTCTTATACAAGTTCATATAAAACTAGCTTCATACTTCAGTGTCCACTCATTTATTAAGTAATTCTGTGTGATACTACTTTACAGTTCTACAAAATGATGTAAGGGGTCAGTCACAATTATCAACATTTTCCAAAGCGTACTCTTTGGATGTTGATCTTTCACATTTAATATCACCTGGTTCTTTGGTATTTTAATGTAATAGTAAGTATTAAAAATACAGAAGCCCACAAGGGACATGGGAGAAAAAAAAAAAAAGATGGACTTTTGTGAGATCTCACAAAACGTTTTAATTTTAGGGTGTGGGCTTCCGCGGAAATCTTGCGGTGTTCTTAAAAACACATCCTGGTGTTGAAAAATTCAGTAGATCTTGGTATCAAATATACTTTTTCCTATCTATTAAAACATTGTATTGTTGCAATAATAAAAATCCATCCATTCTCTTCTGCTTATTCGTTTCAGGATAGCAGGAGGGCTGGAGCCAATCCCAGCTGTCATAGGAGATGCAGGGTACACCCTGTAATGAACAGATATACCTATATATTAGAATTTATAGGGTGCAATAAACTGATTTGAATTTTAATGTGAATGTGTACTGCACTGCATGTAAGCAAAAAGTACACACTGCCACACTGTACACAGTAGCAGTGGTTTCTGGTATTTGCCCAAAAAAATTATTGCTGGTATTTATATTGTTGTAAATGACTTGTGGACCTATAATATAGTCAAGAATATCTCAAACATCATCTCTTATGAATGATATCAATTCATTTTGAGTCATAAAGAACATTTCTGTCACATGGTAGAAGCTGCAGTCAGTTTTTGGCAAAGTGGCTTTCATATATTCTTTATTAATAAGGGTAAAAACTATCATTGACATTAAAATTGTCCTTTTTCCCGAGAGATCTGCCAAGAGGGCTGCAGAAACTGAAACAACTCTAACATTACAGTTCTATAAAGAGTAGCCAAAAAGGACTGGAGTGATTATAATGTAGATACAATAATAATAAATATATATATTTCATATATAAGCCCTTCATAAATCCTGTGCACCAAAGTCTAAGTCAGTCAAAGATAATACATTTAAAAAAATTGGAAACCTGAAAACTCCGCTGTCGCCGTGTTTTGTGCTCGTGCACTTTGTCGTGGTCCGGACCTCTCTTCGGCCAAACCCGGTCAGGCGGCAGTGCTCCGATCACACAGTTAGATTATTTTTTCTATTTGAAAAGCGACCTTTCTGAACTCTGTGCGTCAAAACGCCACGTTACGCATTTCAGGTTTTTGGTAATGAAAACTGACGTAGCACAATAATAATAATCTTTTAAAAATGAATATCTGAGAGAAGGTGCCAAAGATGGTTCAACAACACCAGCGAAAGCACAGCCGCTCTTACCTGTAATCATTTACGTCATTTAGCCACCTGTGCGGCGTTTCCATGGCAAACGCGCCTTTCCCTCGTTTTTAGCTGTAAATTAACGGATGTGAGAGATTTCTGACTCAAGCGGCCTTAAAGGAGACATCTGACCTCCCAGTGAACACAGCTTATTATTACTCACCACATACAGGATGTTGAGCGCGCTGAGTGCGTTCTTGGTGCAAACGAACCCGCCGCAAACCATCGCTGCTCTCAGGACGGAACGTATTAAAGCTCTCCTCTTCCTCGGCTCTCTCCGCGGCTCTCTTGACTCTCTGCGGCCGGTCGCTCCTGCTGATCTGCAGGTGGAGACCCGGCAGGTGCTTCCTGGGAGATATCCTGCGCTCTGATTGGTCAGCTGCCTCCCTCACACGTGACTCGCTTATTGTTCTGCAAACAGATAATTGCAGTCATTTCCTGGTGAATTCACGGGAACGTGTCATAGGTTTACTTTGGTTAACGATTACTAAAAAATATTGATTTTAATGACTTCAGTCTGATAATGCAGAAGTTAAAATAATCCTTTCGCAGAATGAGATCTTTTCACCTGGTAATGAGACGATTTCAGCACAGCGATCACCTGTTACTCTATAGTTCCCTCTAGTGGATACACACAGACAGCGCAGATCGAGTTTGTCAAGTCATTTTATTTTGGTCTAAAACCGCTCAAAGGGGCTGAATTTGATCTTTTGCTCTCGGATTCAGTGAATCTGCATATTTGCATTAATTTTTCAGAGATTAGTTCATTTTTTTAAAAGTGCAATAAAATGTTCTTTCATTTGTACAGAGGAGTCCAAAAGCAAAGAGCTTCATTACAAATGACAATATCAGCAGCACCCCTTTCTGTTGAAAGGACAGCAGCCTCAGAGGTCATAGGTCATGTTATCATTGCATTTTTCTGGGAAGCAGAAGGTCAGAGATGTTTGACCTGCAAATAATCAGGTCAGTGTACAACTTTACATCTGTTTATTCTTCTGTGCGTTCGGCTTGTTTATCGTTATTTATACACATAAAATTTTTTGAGAATATTAAACTTATAAAGTTGTAATGGGAAAATGATGTAATAGAATATGCTGTTATATAGTTACATAAGTTTAGTATGGTGGTAAAACTCTACCTGCATAGTTACACCTGATATTAATTCTGTGACGCACATTAACTGAAGCGCTGATCACACATTGAGCAGCCATCTGCAGACAAACTGTGGAATATTTCTGCACCTCTTGTGAAACCATCTTATGACATTTTTAAAAAAAGAATCTATTTGCCTTCTGATGACATTCTGCCAAAAACAGGAAGTGCAGATGTTGTAAGAGCCTCTCTGCCACCAAGCTTCACTTACACTAACTGGCAGCAGGTTTGTGGTGGTTTGAGATCAACACAGTAAATACTGCTGATAATAAATAAGTTACCTAAATCATGGAGGAACGAGAGAATTATGTGGCGGTCATATTTCAGACTAAAGCAAATTCAGCATACGGTGAGTCACAGATTTCCTTTTTGCTCCATAGCAGCTGCTTCATTTTGTAATGTTGTGCTACTCAGCATGTAACTTCTAACACTGATGCAAAGAGTAAGTTTAAATCATCAGTGTGCCTGCCCGCCACACAGAGCACATCACAGCTGAGTTTCAGCTTCTTTAACCTCGTTTACTGTTTGCAGAGAAGCCAGAAAGCACAGAAGTAATCTATGAGCAGGTGAAGACTGAGGACAAGACATGGGAAGCACATCCTGTCATAACAGGTTATTTGGGGTTTTTCAAACAAATATATACATTTTTAATCAATTGTTGAAACAAACTGATGGTTGTTACTGTTATTGCAGCGAAAGCTCCACCTCGTACTCGACTTTCTTTGGTTGTCGCAGCTTTGGTTGGTGTTTGTCTCATCTTGGTGTCGGTCATCATCGCCCTCAGCTGTAAGTCCGCCCGTCTGTGTATCCGTGTGCGATCACACATTCTCAGCAGTCACAGTTTGATCTCTGACTGCAGTAAACGCAGCCGTGAGCGAGCACGGAAGAGAAACGGTCAATGTCACGACGCAGAACCTGCAGCTCATGACCGAGAGAGCGGCCTCAGAGAGGAGGACGGAGGAGCTGACCAGAGAGAGAGACCGACTCCGCTGGACGGTCGGAGTCATCCTGGAATATGAGAACTTCCCAGTGAACAAATTCTGCCCACAGAAAGGTGTTTTATTCCCATAATAAGCACAAAAACATTTAAAATTCCACAGAAACTAGCATCACTTTCTTTATCAGAAACTGTACAGTTATACAGCGGTATGCAACAGTTTGGGCACCCCTGGTAATTTTCAGGATTTTCCTTTATAAATCATTGGTTGTTTGGATCAGAAATTTCAGTTAAATCTATCATATAGCAGACGAACAGAGTGATATCTGAGTTACTTTTGATGTCATTTTTCTGTTGGGGTGCCCAAACTTATGCACCTGCCTAATTTTGTTTAATAACTGTTGCACACTTTCTGTAAATCCTATAAACTTCATTTCACTTCTCAAATATCCCTGTGTTCATCTGCTGTATGATAGATTTAACTGAAACTGCTGATCCGAACAACCAATGATTTATAAAGGAAAATCATGAAAATTATCAGGGGTGCCCAAACGTTTGCATACCGCTGTATCTCTACAATGATTTTGGTTTTGCTGTCCCGCTCCTTTCCTGAACAGTGTGCAGGCCTTGCCTGGACGCCTGGGTGCTGTTTCAGTCCAGCTGTTACCTGTTTTTCCAAGGTCAATACGGGAAGTCCTGGAGGGGCTGGAACGACAGTCGTGAGGAGTGCAAACGTCATCAGGCAGATCTGGTAGTGATTGGAAGTCTGGAAGAACAGGTAAGGCACATTTATCCTGTATGTTTTATTTAATGTTCAGAGGAAATCAATGTGACAAAGTGTGAGTAATTTAGACTCAAGGAAGTTACTATAATTAGTACTACTATAATTAAAAGTGTGTGTAAAACAGGAACAAATATGCAGCTAAAAATGACGTTCCACTTCAGTCTTTGGCCACATGTAACTGGATTTTAACAAAATGTATTTCTTCATCAATCAGTAGTTAAAAATATAATGTGTATCATTTTAAAAGCATTCAGAGTATTTCAAAGTATTTGAGTGTCCCCACTTGTTCACTGTGGTCTCTTTAAAATGGAAGACGCAGCAGGAGTCTTTAGCTGCTTTTCCACTGACGGGGTTCTGGTGCCGGTGCCAGTATTTGAACCGTTCAGCAGTTTTTCCACCGCCGAAGCACTCGGTGCTCGGCCGAAACATGGGTTCAATTCCGGCCCTGCAAACTAGCTGGTCTGGAACCACGAACGCGTGACAAAAGCGGCAGAAGGGCGTGACTCTGCCGTCTCAACATCAAGTTTTCTACCATATTACATGTGTATTACAGGAGAAAAGAAGCGACATTCACGGCTGTGAATTAGGTTGGGCTCTAAGGCTGAACTTGCTGCTTTGTATCAGTTCATATCACAGATAAAAGGACACAAAGTGCGTATTTGTCGTCTTGCTCTAATCGCTGTCTGTGTTTCCCTCTGTGCTGCACACAGATGCTGCAGTAGTTTGGTTTGGACCCTAAAACGTATTTGCAGCACAGAAAGGGGAGCGTGTTCTCCCACGTTTGTGCGCTTCGGCTTCGTGTCCAGACGAGGACCCGCCCACACTCATACGTAAAGGAGCAGTTCACAGAAACGCGGTGGGAACGTGGGCCCATTTTTAAGCTTTTCGCCAGTTCTTTTGGGAACAGCACCTGCACCGGCACCAGAACCCCGGCGGTGGAAAAGGGGCTTAAGTGGCCTTCACTTCCACATTTAGTACCGAGGCGCTCTTTGGTCAGTGAAGATCCCATCAAAGAGGGTGACACCCTGCTCTTCATCATTCAGCCCTTTGCACAGAAGGTGTCCCGAGGAAAAGATTCGATTTCATTTTGAAAAAATTATTTCAGCTTCAAGGGTGAAAAGTTACTTTAAAGCCCAAAAAGGGCTGCGTGGCTGCACAGACCCGGAAGTCCTCATTAGCTGCTGTGAAGCATGGTAGTGGTAGCATCATGGTGTTGGTCTGCAAAGCTGCAGCAGCAACATGGAAACTGATCAGCCTGAGGAACGGGGAGAAGATCCACCTGTCAGCAGGATCGCGACCAAATGACAGCCCTAAAACAATGCTGGGGGGGTTCAGGGCTTTTCAGGTCTCTGACTGTTTGTGAGTGGCTCAGAGAACATCTGTGGACAGATCTGCAGAAACGAATTCAACGACACTTCTGAGACAACCTGACAGAGATTAGGAGGATCGAGGCGCACCGAGCCTGGAGGGTCTCAGCCGGTCTGCAGCTGTGACTGCAGCCAAAGGGGCCAAAGTGCAAAGTACTGAAGTACGAGTCTGGATACTCCTGTAACCGATGAAGGGGGAGGACAATTCACCCATTTAAAATGAAATCCACAACGTAAAACTTGTTTTTGTGTCTCAGATCCTTTAAGTTATTATTTAAACATCTTACACACTAGTCATACTTGAAGCCTATTATACATATTTTATATAGATGTTTCTATATCATCCTGTTTTATCTCAAGCAGGCTCAAAGATTAATATTGTTATTTATTTATCTAACACGTGTACAAACACAGGAATTTATCAATAACCACACCGAGACATATAATGATGATAAACACGGATACTGGATTGGCTTCAGCAAGAGGAGCCCGAAGGACGCATGGACGTGGGTGGATGGGAGTAACACCACTGTGACGTAAGCACACACACACACACACACACACACACACACACACACACACACACACACACACACACACACACACACACACACACACACACACACACACACACACTCATCCTGTTTGGCACAACATTCAGATCATGGTTGTGTTTGCAAAGATGTTATTTAGGTTAAAGGTTATTTAGAAAAAAGTAATTTTTGTTTCTGCTTTTTATTATTTCACTTTCTGCCATTGGTTTGTTTAAGTGTGTGTGTGTGTGTGTGTGTGTGTGTGTGTGTGTGTGTGTCCCTCAGGTACTGGACAACACACGGGGCTGGCTATGGAACATCATGTGCTTTAAGTGTACCAACGGTGCCCCCTCTGGCCAGCTGGAGCAAAGTGAGCTGTACCATGAATAACCGCTGGATCTGTGAGAGAAGAGCATTAATCAAAGCAGATTAGGAGCCAGAACAATGAAGTTATTTAATGACAGTAACTATTTGTTGTTTTCTGTCTTTGCAATAAGGACAGGGGGCATCTTTCTGTGTCAAATAAATAATCCAGTGTTTTTCAACCAGTGTACCGTGGCACACTAGTGTGCCGTGGGAAATTATCCAGTTTCACCTAATATGCCACGAGTGTCTGTGCTGTAGTAGTGACTAGGGATGGCACGATACCACTTTTTTATGTCCGATACGGATACCGATATTTTACATTTGGATATCGGCCGATACCGATATAAATCCGATATTTAAAATTGATCCAGGCATTTAAAAACATTAAAAAAAAATTTTTTTAAAAGAAGTCAACAGTCTCTCACACAACAAAATCAAAGTCTTTTAGTTGTCTCACATACAAGAGTAAGGACCAGGGCGGGCAGAGCTTTTTAGGCAGTGGCACCAAAGCTCTGGAACTGTTTACCACTCCAACTCCATTTAGCTGACTCTGTGGCATCATTTAAAAAATAGTTGAAAACTTTTCTGTTTAACCAGGCTTTCTGGTTTCTGACTTTATTTTTATTCTTTTTCTTTTATATGGTAATGTTATGTTTTTAACATAGTGTTTTCTGGGGTGTGGGGGGGTGATATTGTGTTTTAATTATTGTACAGGGCTTTTCTGTCTGTGAAAAATGCTATATAAATAAACTTTACTTACAACAATAACTATCACCTGAATCCTGTTTCTTCTATGTGAGAAGGTGATGCTTATGGCATGTTGCAAATTTCAGTAGGGCTACAACTATCGATTATTTTAGCAATTGTGTATTCTATTTATATTGATTACCCAAGTAACTGGATAAGAAATACTTTTTTTCATATTAACAGTTCATCTGCATATTTTAACTTCCGTACTGCAGTTTTTCCCTGTGTGAAACAAACAGGGTGGATGGAGCAGCTACAAAGTTCTCTTTTCTTCACTTACTGATCAGGTGGTTGATGAAGGACCTCCAGCTGTTTCCCAGTAAAGGTTTAATGGAGGTTACAGGGACGAAAAGGCTTCTTTTGGACACTAGAAAAACATTTCCTTCTGCTCCATCTGAGCGCGCCGGCTCCGCCTCTTTCCGCTTGTGCAGACAGACTGCACGTAAATCAGCTGACTGCTGCTGTTGCGTCATCAGTGTTCAAGCGAAAAACTAGGGGCTGCGTGAGCGCAATCTTGTAATGCTTTATATTTACAAGCATTCTCCTAAATACGTTTCTACTACAGGTCTATATTTAGTCACAAATCAGGGATTAAAGTATCAAAAATATTTTGACGGGGAAGGGGTCCTTCCGGTACCAGACGGTCACCAGTGCTAATAGCTGCACTCGCTAGCAGTATGTCCGGGAGCTGAAGTAGAGAAAAAAATAACAGCTGATTCTCAGCACAGCGAGCACAACATACAAACACACAGAGAGCGGTGGAGGCGGAAAAACATGTCAGCGATGATCGCTCAGTGTCAAAGGGAATCCGTCGCAGCGACGGAGGATCTGAGGGGGTTGTACTATGTGACCCTGAACCCTCCCTTAGTTATGCTGCTATAGGCCTAGGCTGCTGGGGGGTTCCCATAATAATCAGATAATCAGAATCAGATAATCAGATAATCAGAATCTTTATTGTCATTGTACACAGAAGTTGCACAACGAAATTTAAAATGCATTCCTTTTAGGTGCCTCAGACAATAAATAATAAAATAATAAAAATATGAGTGATAAAAATGATTACTAAAATACAGTGCACAATAGTAAATTAACAGACGAATCTAGCCCCAATACACACACCAACGCACGCACACAGTCAGCACTACCACCCCACATCACTGTCCAAACCACACAGAGTTCAGTTCAATGATAGCCCTGGCATAAAAGCTGTTCCTCAGTCTGTTTGTTCTGGCCTTCATTGTCCTGAAACGTCTGCCTGATGGCAGTAGCTGAAACAAGGAGTGTCCAGGGTGTGAGGGGTCCTGGAGGATGTTCTGTGCCCTCCTCTGGCAGCGGGCATTGAACAGTTCCTGGAGGGAGGGCAGGGGACAGCCTATGATCTTTTGAGCCGTGTTGATGATTCGCTGGAGTGTTTTCCTGTCTGCTGCTGTGCAGCTGTTGAACCACACGCACAGACAGTAGGTCAGAATGCTCTCTACACAGCAACGGTAGAAGGACACCAGCAGATTCTGGGTCAGATAGTTGCTCCTAAGAACCCTCAGGAAATGCAGTCTCTGTTGGGCCTTCCTGTAAATGCTGGTCGTATTGATACTCCAGGTCAAATCATCCTGCAGATGTACTCCCAGGAACCTAAAATCTGAAACCAGCTCTACTTCATCCCCCTCGATGAACAGAGGTTGAATGACATGTGTTGTCCTCCTAAAGTCTACTACCATCTCCTTTGTCTTAGTGGTGTTCAGGATCAAGTTATTCTCACTGCACCACCTTGACAGCCGCTGCACCTCGTCCCGGTATGCTGACCCATAATGCACTGTTTCTTCTCATTCACGTTATTTACTTTGTTTATACTCCACTCTGCATTTAATCATTAATTGATATTAATCTCTGGCTCTCTTCCACAGCATGTCTTTCTCTCCCCTCAGCCCAACCGGTCGCGGCAGATGACCCCCCCCCCCCCCCCCTCCCTGAGCCTGGCTCTGCTGGAGGTTTCTTCCTGTTAAAAGGGAGTTTTTCCTTTCCACTGTCACCAAGTGCTGCTCATAGGGGGTCGTTTTGACTGTTGGGTTTTCTCTGTATTATTGTAGGGTCTTTACCCACAATACAAAGCGCCTTGAGGCGACAGTTTGTTGTGATTTGGCGCTATATAAATAAAATTGAATTGAATTGAATTGAATTGAATTGTTTTCTAACTCCTGATTCCCCACTCCATTCCAGTAGGTGGTAGTAATGCAGCTCTAAGCTGGTTTGGTCAACCGTAAACCCACAAGAACAAGAAGACGACTGAGCCCTGTAATGCAGCTAATGTGAGCGAAACGTTGTTTAATGTATCGGATTACATTTTTTTATTTCTTTCCGATATCCGATCCAGTAATTTAGGCCAGTATCGGACCGATACCGATACTGAATATCGGATCGGCGCATCCCTAGTAGTGACTGGGAGCATAATCATGTAATACTCGATAGCAGCAGGTAGCGAATTGCATTGTACATAGAGACGAGAGAATTGAGCTGTGTTTCCATACGGAACGACTCGCCGCGATTTGACGGCATCTCCATTAGAATCAGGAACACTTTGCCGGTCCTTTTTCCGTACTCACTCACCCGAGGTTCTAAGCGATCCGAGGCGATACAAAAATGTTACGCCGAGTACAGCGTGCCACTGATTGGCCAGGGAGTGTGGTCACTAGCGGAGGCATGAGAGCGACTCCTTCACCAGAATCATTAAAACCCCACAGCAAGAAACTGGAGGCACGAAAAGCACCGGTTGAATGCCCAGACCGACAGTTCTCAGCGGTAGTTCTGCAACATGAGAGCCATCTGAAACACACACACAGCATACTTATTATAAAGTTAACAATGATAACCTTCATCCATTAAAACATTGTACGGGGACTTATGCATGATGATGATATTAAACTGGCATTAGCTGTGAGCTTGTCTCTATCTCATGTATTGTTGTGTTGTGTTATTCCTGGTAATAGAATGATTTGGGACAGAATTAGAGTTTGCAAAACACTGAAGTTTTCTACTATCAGACCATATTGTTGTGGTATTTGTTATGTTCAAGCTGTGTTTTTGAAGTGGACATGTTAAGTGCACTTTTTATTTGAAAGAAGATATATATTTTTTGTGTTTATTTGATTCCCATTTAAGACACTTTGATAAGAATGACTATATTGTTAATATAGTATCAGAGTATCATTTTTTAACATTTTTGGCTGGTGTTGTGCCTCGTGATTTTTTCAATGGAAAAAATGTACCTTGGCTCAAAAAAGGTTGAAAAACACTGAAATAATCACTTGGCTCTGATTTATTTTCAGATGTATTTTTTTGAGCATGCAGGTTTGCACACACTAAAGCAGTTTGGCTCTTTTGTTTTGCTGTGATATTAATATAGAATTATGAGTGGTATTTGTTAAATGCAGCAGAGGCGTCGGCGTTGCAGAGAGACAGAAATAAGTGAGTCGCTGAGCAGTGATGGTATAGTTACCTTGAAAAAGTAGTCCGACTACTGATTACTGATTACTCCTTTAAAAAGTAACTTAGTTACTTTACTGATTACTTAATTTTAGAAGTAACTAAGTTAGATTACTAGTTACTTTATTAGTTACTTTCAACAGCTGCCGGTCTTGTGCCAAAAGTGATCGTCTGTCATAAAGTGATTCAGATGTTTCTGTGTGCTTTTATGTGTAATGTCTTTGCTTATATTGCTAAACTGAGTGCAGTCAAAATGATTTATGAGTGGCTTGGCCACTTCAAATATCTTTATATAACTGTGATGTTATATTTGTTGTGATTTCTGCAGCCTCTGAGCCAGATTTCTGTTTAAAAAGACATTTTTAATGTCAGACAGTTTTTACCTTGGAAAAAAAAAAAAACGAATATATAGAAATCACTTTGCCAAAAACTGAGTGGAGCATCTACCACTCAGTTTGAGTGGTCATGAATCACCTGATATCATTCATGAGAGATGTGTTTGATATATACTTCACAGATTATAGGTCAACAAGTCATTTACAGCCATTTAAATACAGGCAATGATTTTTATTTATTTATTTTTTTTGGCAAATACCGAAAATTGCTGTTTGGCAGACGATCACTTTTTGGCACAATACCAGTCTCTACTACATACTATAGTAGAGGGCTTTTCAACTTCTTCAGCTCTCCCCCACTTGGGTGCTGGGGGGCTCCTGCATTAGCCGCAGCTCTGCTTCGCCACTGTTGCGACTCGCTCTGTAAGTTTGACTGCGCCGCGACTCCAGATGTTACTTCATGTCTGACGTAGTGTTTTTGAAGCTAGATAGCACTTTGTCGCCAGCACAAAGTGCACAGCTAACCTTGATGTTGTCATCTTTAGCTGACACAGACTCACTATAGTGTCTGTATTTCAGCTGGAAAACGCGCATCTCTCTCCTCCCTCCATTGTTTACGTTTGTGTCGCTGTGCTGTTATTGTCCTCATGCTGAAAACGGGATTTAACTGTCGCATCTGCCAGATGTCACTCCCCGAGATGCAAGAAGAAAGCAACAATATATCTTTGTACTGAGGAAAATGACAACAATAGTAACGCACAGTTACTTGGATAAGTAACTTTAATCTGATTACTGGACTGCAAATAGTAACGCCTTAGATTACTCGTTACAGAGAAAAAGTAGTCAGATTAGAGTAATGCGTTACTAAGTAGCGCGTTACTGACATCACTGTCGCTGAGTCTCTTCAGCCTTTCTGGCATGTTTATTGCAAACTTCAACGAGGGTACGATCAATTTCACTCAGAGCGCCGTCATTTTCAACGTACGTCCTGACCTAATGACGCCACATATGTGTACACCAGAAGCAGCAAAATAAAAACACAACAGTAGGTGTCAGTATTGGAGCATGTTTTTGAGTAAGAGCATCAATAACAGTGAAGTTTAACAGTGCTGTATTAAATGGCAAAATAACATATTGAGATTCATGCAAACACAGAAACAGGCATGTTTACAGCCACTGCATGATTTTATAGTGTGGTTTCTTGATCTTGATGCCATGATGTTGTGTTTGAAGAAATTCTTGGTCAACACAGTCTTTATAGAATAACATAAGGTTTATTACAAAAAAGACAATGTCAAACAGACGCTCGAGACATCTGGGTAAGAAGAAAGCCAATGATCTTCTACACACTGAACAAAGAAACTTACAGCCTTATATAGGCTTTAACATCTGATAAACATGTTGTCACATCTAGACTGGTTTCTACCAGTTTTTGGTGGGACTCAAAGACCCCCAATAAATACCTTTCCATTTTTGGTAAAGATAAGCAATGCAGATGAGCTCCCAAACTGAGAGGCCCCTTGCTGGAATTTTCCTACACCTTTAGGTGACAACATAAATGCAGTTTCACATAGGCATTTCAGACACTACATATTCCCCCCTTCGAGACTTCAAACTAAGTCTTGAAAGACAAAGAACACAGGAATGTTTACGATTACATCAAACAACAGTTTCACTCATAACTTAATTTTAACAAAGGCTTTTTCTGACTTCCTGTGAGGTGTGGGAGCAAAAAAACCCGGCCTGGCAGCTTTCTTTCTTCAATGACCATCTTAACACAATCAAGACTGGAAAAATTCTCCCACGACCCTGCTGCCCACAGCGATCACCTTTGGCACCCCAGAGGAACTCAAAAAGAAAAAAGGGAGTAATAATGATTGTCATGTGACCATTTAGCAAATACACAAGAAAGCCTCAGTAAATAAAATCAAAAAAGTGTCCATTAGATCAGCTGGTCGACCCATCGGACCTCTCTATGGACATATCCCTAACTATCATCCCTTTCTTTCCCTACAATCGAGCAAAAGAAAAAAACATCTGAGGTCCCAGTGTACTTATCAAATGACAGAAACATCATTCTTCAGAATGGCTAATTAAAAGTGTTATACATTCAAATATTACTTCTACAATGAACATCTCTAAACTATAATTCATACATTTCAAAATAATGAATCAGTCTTTATTATTGTTTCAAACATAAGAATGACACTGCAACTCTTCAGCAGCATTGACTCTTGCTGTGATGCCATGTTGAATCTCATCCTTTCATCACAGCATCCCCATTCAGAGTCCTTCAGTCCATTCTTATTGTATAATCTCCTGAGCTCAAAATTCTCCTGAGTCTCTTTCTAAAACGAGAAGAAACACTGAACAGTATCTTTTGTAACAATAATGCATGCAATATAAAACATCAAATATTGATTATCATCTTCTAAATAAATGTAAATTTCCAATATCCTATTTTATAATTTTCCAATTACTTTTTCCCATTCTATTCCCCCCTTGGGAAATCACCACTTGTATATAAGACATAAACAAACAAAGAAAAATTAATAATGGTTAGTAAGGGTTAATTAAGAGAAAACTAATAATAAAAACAGATGTGAAAATTATAATAAGACTAAATATAAAAGATCTACAATGAAGATCTACGATTCACGGATCTACTCCTCCGTGAATCGCCACCTTATCGTGGTGGAGGGGTTTGTGTGTCCCAGTGATCCCAGGAGCTATGTTGTCTTGGGGCTTGTTCCCCTGGTAGGGTCTCCCATGGCAAACTGGTCCTGGGTGAGGGTCCAGACAAAGAGCAGTTCAGAAGACCCTTATGAGTGAAAAAACAAGGGAACAGTTTACCCTGCCCGGGATAGGGTTACCGGGGCCCCACCCTGGAGCCAGGCCTGGGGAGGGAGCTCGAGGGAGAGCGTCTGGTGGCCAGGCATTAGCCCGTGGTGCTTGGCCGGGCGCAGCCCGAAGAGGTTACATGGGCCCGCCCTCCTGCAGGCCCACCACCCGCAGGAGGTGTCGTAGGGGTCGGGTGCATCGTGTGTCGGGCGGTGGCCGAGGGCGGAGGCCCTGGCGGACCGATCCCCGGCTATCGAAACTGGCTATTGGGACATGGAATGTCACCTCTCTGGTGGGGAAGGAGCCTGAGCTAGTGCGTGAGGTTGAGAGATACCAGCTAGATATAGTTGGGCTCACCTCAACGCATGGCCTGGGCTCTGGAACCAGTCTCCTGGAGAAGGGCTGGACTCTGTTCCAGTCTGGAGTTGCCCTCGGTGAGAGGCGGCGAGCTGGGGTGGGTATTCTTGTATCCCCCCGACTTGCTGCCTGTACGTCGGAGTTTTCACCGGTGGACGAGAGGGTAGTTTCCCTGCGCCTTCGGGCTGGGGAACGGGTCCTGACTGTTGTTTGCGCTTATGCGCCGAATGACAGTTCAGGGTACCCACCCTTTTTGGAGTTGCTGGGCGGGGTGCTGGAGAGTGCTCCATCTGGTGACTCCATAGTCTTGCTGGGAGACTTCAACGCTCACGTGGGCAATGACAGTGAGACCTGGAGGGGCGTGATTGGGAGGAACGGCCTGCCCGATCTGAACCCGAATGGTGTTTTGTTATTGGACTTCTGTGCAAACCACAGTTTGTCCATAACAAACACCGTGTTCGAGCACAAGGATGTCCATAAGTGCACATGGCACCAGGACACCCTAGGTCGCAGGTCGATGATCGATTTTGTAATCGTATCATCAGATCTGCGGCCGTATGTTTTGGACACTCGGGTGAAGAGAGGAGCTGAGCTGTCAACTGATCACCACCTGGTGGTGAGTTGGATCAGGTGGCGGGGGAAGATGCTGGACAGACCTGGCACACCTAAACGTATTGTGAGGGTGCGCTGGGAACGCCTGGCAGAAGCCCCAGTCCGGGAGATCTTCAACTCCCACCTCCGGCAGAACTTCGACAGCATTCCGAGGGAGGCTGAGGACATTGAGTCCGAATGGACCATGTTCCGCACCTCCATTGTTGAGGCTGCTGCTCAGAGCTGTGGCTGCAAGGTGGTTGGTGCCTGTCGTGGTGGTAACCCCCGAACCAGATGGTGGTCACCGGAGGTGAAGGGAGCCATCAAGCTGAAGAAAGAGTCCTATCGGGCTTGGTTAGCTTGTGGGACTCCGGAGGCAGCTGACAGGTATCGACAGGCCAAGCGGACTGCAGCTCGGGTAGTGGCCAAAGCAAAAACTCGGTGGTGGGAGGAGTTCGGTGAGGCTATGGAAAAAGACTTTCGGACGGCATCGAAGCGATTCTGGCAAACCGTCAGGCGACTCAGGAGGGGAAAGCAGTGCTTCACTCCCACTGTTTATAGTGCGGGGGGGGGGGGGGTGCTGCTGACTTCAACTGAGGGTATAGTCGGACGGTGGAAGGAATACTTCGAGGACCTTCTGAATGCCACTGACACGCCTTCTGTAGTGGAAGCAGAGTCTGGGGATGAGGGGGATGACTTGACCATCACTGGGGGTGAGGTCACTGAGGTAGTTAAACAACTCCTTGGTGGCAGAGCCCCTGGGGTGGACGAGATTCGCCTGAGTTCCTGAAGGCTCTGGATGTTGTAGGGCTGTCTTGGTTGACACGCCTCTGCAACATCGCGTGGAGATCTGGGGCAGTGCCATTGGATTGGCAGACCGGGGTGGTGGTCCCCATCTTTAAGAAGGGAGACCGGAGGGTGTGCTCCAACTTTCGGGGGATCACACTCCTCAGCCTCCCCGGTAAGGTCTATGCCAGGGTGCTGGAAAGGAGGGTGCGTCCGTTAGTCGAACCTCGGATTCAGGAGGAACAATGCGGTTTTCGTCCTGGTCGTGGAACGCTGGACCAGCTCTTTATCCTCTCAAGGATATTCGAGTGTGCGTGGGAGTTTGCCCAACCAGTCTACATGTGCTTTGTGGACTTGGAGAAGGCATTCGACCGTGTCCCTTGGGGTGTCCTTTGGGAGGTTCTGCGGGAGTATGGGGTGTCTGGCCCATTGTTGCGGGCCATTCAGTCCTTGTACAACCACAGTGAGAGCTTGGTCCGTATAGCCGGTAATAAGTCGGATTCGTTTCCTGTGGGTGTTGGACTCCGTCAGGGCTGCCCTTTGTCACCGATTCTGTTCATAATTTTTATGGACAGAATTTCTAGGCGCAGCCAGGTGGCGGAAGGCTTCTTCCTTGGTGGCCTCAGAGTCTCATCTCTGCTTTTTGCAGATGATGCGGTTCTGTTGGCTTCATCGGGGGGGGCCTCCAGCTCGCAGTGGAACGGTTCGCAGCCGAGTGTGAAGCGGCTGGCATGAGAATCAGCACCTCTAAGTCTGAGGCCATGGTCCTCAGCCGGAAAAGGGTGGAGTGCCATCTCCGGCTCAGGAACGAGTTCTTGCCTCAAGTGGAGGAGTTCAAGTATCTCGGGGTCTTGTTCACGAGTGATGGGAGAAGGGAACGGGAGATCGACAGGCGGATCGGGGCTGCTTCTGCAGTGATGCGGACGCTGCACCGGTCCGTCGTGGTGAAGAGGGAGCTTAGCGTAAAAGCGAAGCTCTCGATTTACCGGTCGATCTACGTTCCTACCCTCACCTATGGTCACGAGCTTTGGGTAGTGACCGAAAGAATAAGATCGCGAATACAAGCGGCAGAAATGAGTTTCCTTCGAAGGGTGGCTGGCCTCTCCCTTAGAGATAAGGTGAGGAGTGCGGCCATCCAGGAGGGGCTCAGAGTAGAGCCGCTGCTCCTCCACATCGAAAGGAGCCAGTTGAGGTGGCTCGGGCATCTGATTAGGATGCCTCCTGGCCGCCTCCTGGGTGAGGTGTTCCGGGCATGTCCCACCGGGAAGAGGCCCCGTGGCAGACCCAGGACACGCTGGAGAGATTATGTATCTCGGCTGGCCTGGGAACGCCTTGGGGTCCCTCCGGATGAGCTGGAGGAGGTGGCTGGGGAGAGGGAAGCCTGGGCTTCTCTGCTTAGGCTCCTGCCCCCGCGACCCGGCCCCAGATAGGCGGAAGAAAATGGATGGATGGATGGATAAAAGATCTAATAGGATTACACATCAAGGTGAGTTTTGGTCCACCACTCCTTCCATCACCACATCATTATCAACATCCAAGTCAGTTGTCTGCATGCTGACAAATCTTAACTACACAATTTTTCAAAACCCCATTCATTTTTTCACAATTCCTTGGCTCTGTAGATGATAAACATCACCAAGGCGCTATTTAATTCCCAGTTTTTTTTCCCAAGATCAGTCTCACAGTCTTATCCACAAACTCTTTTCCATTGTCTGAAAACATCCAATCTTAAAATTCCCATCTGCTTATCACTTCTCTGGACAGAAATTTAGCAAGAAATTGCACTTTTATCAATGCATAGCCAACGCTCAATTTGTCATTCACTCGATTACAGGATCTATCGGACCAATACTCCCGATCTGCCTCATGCAATGGCAGAGCATACAAATCTGACCTAAGTCTGGAGTCTCTCAGCCTCTCACATACAATCATGTGGTTCACAGTCTTTTGGTTTTGGCAAATTTTTTGCTAGATTAGCTGCGACGCACCTCACTAGGGTGACATCTTCTTGCTCCAAGAGCCTATGATAGTCTCTAAGTCTAGACATAGTCAATGTAAATTTGCCATAATTCAGCAAGTTTCTAAGACTATGATGAGTAAGAATTGTCACTGGATACCCCATCGTGACCAATGATGCTTTATCATACATTAGAGAGACTCCCACTAAAGCTCTGTAGCATAGTGGTAGTCCCATTTCCACTTCTGAATAGGCGGTGGAATAGTAAGAAATAGGCTGGGGATTTGTTCCTGTTCCAGTTGGCTGACAAAGAACTCCACATGCATACTTACCACTAGTAGAGGCAGACACATACAACAAAAAATTCTTAGAATAATTTGGAAGCGCCAATGCTGGGGCTTCTTGTAGCCTCTGTTTAATTGTTTCAAAGGCCAAAATGCCATCTTGCGTCCAAGAAAGATTACAATGAAGTTGAGCATTTCCCATATCTTTGATCATGGCTCTTAAAGGTCCTGTTAAACTGGCATAATCTTCAATCCATGCTGATGAATAACCAGCAATTCTCTGCTTCCAAGAGTCCTTCAATTTGTGTCTTGATTCCTTGATTCCTTAGATTGCCTCTTCTTTTGAATATTCATCCTTCCAGGGGGGTCTTTCAACACTTTATTGAAGATATGAGGGCTGTGCTTAAATCCTTGAGTAGAAATCATTTTGATAAATTGTCGATCCTCAATCAACCAGATGGCATGATTCTCTTTGAGTGGAGCAAAAATAGCTCCTCCTGCTTCTTTCATCATTTCTCCTAGGTCCTTCTGCTCATAATACTCGGACACCAGCAGAGTTACATGTGGCACACTTTTCTCAATGTTGAATTCCTTCTGCAAAAATTCACTTTCCTCTACCTTCATAGCTGCTCCTTGTGGTCCCAAAATTATGCAGTTTGAAGAGAGTTGAACCTGTTCTGGTTGACAACTCAACCATTCTTCTAAGTTTGATTCTGTAGCACCTTTAAAGTACTTAAGTGTGCAATGCAACAGGGGAATTCAGGAAGTTTTGCTTTTGGCATATTTGCCACAATGAATTTTTCCCATGACTTGACTGGCTCCATGAAGCCTGCGCTCAAATTTCCAATCCAAAATACTATTGATCCTTCAGTTTCTGTCGTCATCCAAAATTGATGTGCAGTATCCTTTGACATTTCCACTAGACAGCCGTCCGGTGTACACTTTATTATGCAGTTTAATTTACACAGAGCATCTCTACCAAGAAGAGCAATGGGTGTGTGCTCTGATACCAATATAGGTAGCGTAGTCTTTCGGTTTTTATAGCAGAGCTCAATTGGTTTAGTTAGAGGAATCAGCTGTTTTACTCCCTCAAATCCGATTGTCCTTACATATTGTCCAGACATGGGGAGGTGTGTAGCATCCTCAGGTCTCACACAGGTAAAGCTGCTCCGCTATCTGCCATCATCTCCAGTGGGTGGTTATTCACTTCCACCTTTACAGTTGGATCTTTCTCTGGTCCTGATGCTACCAGCTGACACCTCCCGCTCTGATTCTCTGGGCATCCCTAAAATCCTAGTTCCGGCCCCCTGAAAGGGTTTGCCGGGCCTCTGGGTTCGCTTGGTTGACCTCTAGCTCCTCTGAATCTGTTGCAATCATGAGCAAAATGGCCAAATTGTCCACAGTTATAACACCCCTCTAAAAACTGTTGCAAATTGAAATTAAAACTACCTCCTCTTCCTCTTCCAAAATTTCCTCGTCCTCTTTCCCTCCAGGGTTGCACTGGATTATACACTGACTGAGGGTAAGAGGCCACTGGAACCACCGGTGTTGGCTGAAACAGTTCTGGCTGAACCTGTTTTGGCTGTAGCTGTGATTCTGGTTGATCTGATGGAGGCTGGCTCTGCATGACCACAGCTTGCTTCTTTTCTTTTTTCTTATTCTCTCCCAGTTGTATCTGGTTGAGCTTTCTGAGTATCTCCTGGTCCTGTTCTTTCTGGTTGCATTCTGGTTGCATTTCCGGTACAGCTCCACCTGATGGGCAATGTGGTCTGTATACACACCCTTTTCCATGCTTCCAAGGCCAACTACCTCTGCCAATCTGCTTCTTACTGGCAAAGGTAGTCCCTTCTGTATTTTAGCTCGCAAAATTGATTGTTCCATTTGATTTAAATCGAGATCATTTCTGGTGACATTTTTCCAGGTCTGAAGTGCTCTAGACACATAAGCTCTCATCCTTTTCATCCTGTCCCAGTGGCTCAATAAAAATATTGTCAGGATGCACATTAGTTGGGAATGTATCCCTCAATTCTCGCCACATTCATCCTCTGCTTGCAGCAAAAATTTCTGGAGTCAGGAGAGGTGGAGTAGTCAGGAGACTATGCTGTTGTCACGCGAGACTTTGTGAATCTCGGCAGTATCGTTAATGGCGGCGTGACTCTATCAACAAACATTTGCGTGATTAGCCTTTTTTTTTTTCGCCAATTTATAACTAGACAGGCTTAAAACTTAAAAATATAGGTAGTTTCTTAGCCTAACTTAAATTATTTTCAACAATCTGGAGGACGGTGAAGAGGACCTGGATAGTTTGCTGCGGTACATCGACGGGTGTTTTGAGCGAGTCGTCATGGGGAAAACAGACAAGACGCCGACTCCCTCCACCAGCAAAGGAACGCCGTCCACAAAAAGAAGCCGCCCAGAAGATTCCCCAGAGGCAACTTCGCCACCCACCACCAATATTGTGGACATTCTGGAGTCCATTAATAACAAATTGTCCAGCTTTGACGCCCGCTTGGCCCTGGTTGAAATCCTCCACAAGGAGTTTCAGGCCCTGCGGGAGTCAGTCGAGTTCAGCCAGCATCAGGTGGAAACACTGGCTGCTGAAAACGCTGTCCTCAGAGAGTCGGTGAATTCCCTCACCGAGGAAACGACCCGGCTCTCAGAAGAAAATAAGAAAATTAAAGAATCGATTATCGAGCTTCAGGCCCGCAGCATGAGAGAAAATCTTGTGTTTTCAGGTATCCCGGAGAAGGCAGAGGAGGACCCGGAGGCTACAGTGAAGGAATTTATCCAAACTCACCTGAAGCTCCCGGAGGACGCCGTGAAGACCATCGCCTTCCATAGAGTCCACCGCCTGGGAGGGAAGCGACCCGGAGCACGCAGACCCAGACCGATCGTGGCCAAATTCGAACACTTCAAAGAAAAAGAGCTGGTGAAGAGCCGCGGCCGGGAGCTGAGAGGGACGGACTTCAGCGTCAATGACCAGTTTCCAAAGGAGATTCTGGAGCGACGCAAGGCCCTATTCCCCATCCGGAAGAAGCTCATGCAGGGAGGCTCCCGGGCTGTCATCGCCGTGGACAAACTGTATGTGAACGGACAGCTTTACCGAGACAAAAACACCACGCCATGGCTCTGCTGATCGATCAGGTGATCTGTGTCCATATTAACGTTCTTTTCTGAGTTTTTTTTTCATCCATCTAAACAGTACCATTAAATAAGAAGAAGAAGAAGAAGAAACAGCCTTTATTGTCCCACAGAGGGGAAATTTGGGTGTAACAGCAGCCGCAGTTATTATAAATATAAATAAAGATATAATAATTCACACTATTAAGAAAAGAATATATATAAAATCAACAAACAATATTAACCTTAATACTACTAATAATAACACTATATACAATGTACATGATGTGCCTGTGTGTTGAACCTTAACAGGCCGGACTATTTACAGTATATTATATATTATCCTACATTGTGTAGGTTATTGTGGTTTTTGTTGGGAGCAGTGATGGTTATAAAGTCTTACAGCTGCTGGGAGGAAGGATCTGCGGTAACGCTCCTTTGTGCATTTAGGATGCAGCAGTCTGTCACTGAAGGAGCTCTCCAGCTCAGCAACAGTTTCATGCATGGGATGGGAGACCTTGTCCATCAGTGATGTTATTTTGGTCAGAGTCCTTCTGTCTCCCACCACCTGCACTGAGTCGAGAGGACATCCTAGGACAGAGCTGGCTTTCCTGATGAGCTTGTAGTCTAAATCTGTCTAAGTAGTACCATTAACGCCAACGAGTCAGCATAGTACCGTGATCGTTTGTTTGTTTGTTTGTTCTGTTTTGTTTTCCCCTCATCTAATTTCATTCTTATGTCACTTAGGTCACTTTTTACACGTCTTTTTTCTTTCTGCACTCAGCAATATGTTTACGTCACTTACAATGCTAC
The DNA here is from genome assembly GCF_007364275.1 of Archocentrus centrarchus. Classification (NCBI taxonomy): domain Eukaryota; kingdom Metazoa; phylum Chordata; class Actinopteri; order Cichliformes; family Cichlidae; genus Archocentrus; species Archocentrus centrarchus. The sequence goes on from NC_044361.1 coordinate 731,265, forward strand.
AGTTTACTACACTAACATACAGCGCAGATGCACACACACCAACATACAGCGCACATACACACGCACACATCAATATAAAGGGCACACGCCAACATACAGAACATATGTACACACACACACACATCCTTAGTGAGCACACAACAGTCCATCAGTTAGTTTAAATATGAGCACACTCAGATTTGTCTCATGGAATGTGCACGGGGCTGGTTCGAGGGAAAAGAGACTAAAAATTTTTAATCGGTTAAAAGACTTAAAAGCAGATGTTGTTTTTCTACAGGAGACACATGTGTCCAAAACATCTGTGCTCACTCTTTCCTCTCCACAGTTCCCTCACACGTACTCAGCCTGCTATAACTCCAAACAAAGAGGTGTAGCTATATTGATTAACAAGAAGATAAACTTTAACATTAGCAACAGTACAATAGACCCTGAAGGTAGATTTATAATACTTAATTTATCTATACAGAATACAGATTTATGTATTGCTAGTATATATGGACCAAATGTTGATGACCCCTCCTTCTTTCATGCTTTGTTCACTTCACTCTCAGATCACTCTGACACCACACTTGTAATAGGAGGAGACTTCAACCTGGTACTTAATGCAGATATTGACAGGCTCAGTACAGCAGTGAGTCAGAGGAACTGGCAGTCTGCAGACATTCTTAAACAGTACATGAAGGATTTTGGTCTTTGCGATGCTTGGCGTTCACATCACCCCACTTTGAGAGATTATAGTTTTTTCTCACCAGTACACAAATCTCATTCCCGCTTAGATTACTTTTTAGTTAGCAGCTCCATAATGATGGATATCACAGACACTCAGATTCACCCTATCACTATCAGTGATCATGCACCGGTGTCTATGTCTCTGACACAGAAAAGAGTCACACCACCAATCAGGAACTGGAGATTTAATACATCATTACTTAAAGAAGAAGATTTTATTAATTATTTCAAAAAGGAATGGTCAGCATACTTAGAATATAATGATATTCCAGGAATATCACCATGTGTTCTTTGGGAAGCAGGAAAGGCAGTAATGCGGGGCAAAATAATATCTTACTGCTCGCATAGGAAAAATAAAGAAAAAGCACTTGTGTTAGAATTAGAACAAAAAATTAAATCTTTAGAAACTGCCTATGCCGCTTCACCACAAGAACATACAATTATCAGCCTGAGGAAACTGAAACTGGAGCTAAATGAAATAATTGATAAAAGGACACAATTTATGTTGCAGAGGCTGCGTTTGGAAAACTTTGAGCATGGAAATAAATCTGGAAAATTCCTGGCCAAGCAATTAAAACTGAATAAAGAAAAAACAGCTATTTTTTCTATCAAAGACTCGACTGGTATTATTACTCATGACCCACAACAAATAAATAACTCTTTCAAAGACTTCTATGAAGCCTTATATTCACCACAGATTAACCCATCTGATACTGAAATTGAAGAATTTCTTAATAATATAAATCTACCAAAACTAAATGACAGCCAGGCTGCAGCTCTGGATTTACCTCTTTCATTGTCTGAACTTAGTGAAGCCCTACAGCATCTCCCAAATAATAAAGCCCCAGGCCCAGATGGTTTTCCAGCCGAGTTTTATAAAGAATTTTGGTCTGAGCTAGCTCCCATTTTTTTCAGAATGGTAACTCAGATTCAGAATGACCACATCTTATCTCCAACCTTAAACTCTGCTAACATTAGCCTGCTTCTTAAACCAGGCAAAGACCCCACACTCCCATCCAGCTACAGGCCAATCTCTCTCATTAATGTAGATCTTAAAATAATTTGCAAAGCCCTTGCCAAAAGATTAGAAAGTATTACTCCATTTATTGTACATCCAGATCAAACAGGCTTTATCAAGGGTCGGCACTCAGCCAATAATACACGTCGACTGATAAATATAATAGACTATTGTTCTATTAACAAATTAGAGACGACAATCGTGTCTTTAGATGCAGAGAAGGCATTTGATCGGGTAAATTGGAAATTCTTACTAGCAGTTCTGCAAAAATTTGGATTCGGTTCATCCTTTATAAACTGGATCAGAACACTACACAGCTCTCCGAATGCGCGTGTTAGGACAAATGATCTCATTTCACAAAGTTTCAGTCTGCAGAGGGGCACTAGGCAGGGCTGCCCACTCTCTCCCTCTCTTTTTGTAATTTTCATTGAGCCGCTAGCAGCAGCAATCCGTCAAAATGTAAATATTAAAGGGATTCAAACTGAAAATATGAACCATAAACTTAGCCTTTATGCTGATGATGTATTACTTTTCCTTGGGAATTCACAAGGCTCTCTTTTGAAGACTATCACACTGATAGATAAGTTCTCATCTATATCTGATTACTCTATCAATTGGAGTAAATCAACAGTTTTGCCTCTGAATTGTAATTTCCAGAGAACCTCTAGGACCCCACTAAAGTCAGGAAATATTAGATATTTAGGCATAAATTTTTCCGCCAGGCTCTCAGACTTGGTACGATTAAATCATATCCCCTTATTAAAAACAATAGAGGATGATCTCAAACGTTGGAACAGTTTACCTATATCACTCATGGGGAGAGTTGCTGCCATTAAAATGATGGTTTTACCAAAAATTAATTATCTATTTTCATTGATCCCTAATAAACCTACTCTTCCTTGGTTTAAGTCACTAGATTCAAACATCTCAAAATTTTTATGGAAAAACAAACCGTCAAGAATAAGCTTAAAAACTTTACAAAAGCCAAAACACAGTGGAGGTCTAGAATTACCAAACTTTTATTACTATTTCTTAAGCAGTAGATTGCAGTATATTTCAAAGTGGATCAAATCCAATTCATTAGACAACCCATGGCTGGATCTAGAACAGGCGTTTTGTGGAAAAATAAAAATCTCAGATTTACCTTTCATTAGTTCCAGTATTAAACATCATAACTGCTATAAAAGCCTTAGTATAAATACTTCTCTGACAGCCTGGTGGGAATTTTTAAAAATAACTAAGTCTTCACTCATCCCCTGTAAACTAACACCCATTTGGAACAATCCAGATATTTGTCAGAAAAAGAAAATGCTGAATTTTCCGTTATGGCGTGATAAGGGTATAAATAACTTAGAACATATTATCCAAGATGGAAATTTTATCACGTTCCAAGAACTTATATCAAAATATAGAATTGGCAACGGTAGATTTCTGGAATATCAACAAGTTAAGTCCGTCCTACAGGGAAGATTTAACCTTAATCAATTGAATCTAGAAATGCCTACTTGGGTAACAGAATTTCTTAACCTCTGTACCCCAAAATTGTTATCAAAATTATATAAATTATTAATAAAAACTGATGATTCAGTTTCCCTCCCAATTGCAAAATGGGAGCGTGATCTTTCTGTCAACCTGGATCAAAATTTATGGACAGAAATATGTTTAAATATCTTCAAAATGACTAAAAGACCCCAAATACAACTTGTACAATATAAGATTCTCCATAGAACATACTACACTGGACAAAGGATGTTCCAAATGGGCCTTACACACTCAAACATATGCACCCACTGTACAAGCAATTCAGAGGATAATCATCTACACGCTCTGTGGTCTTGTGTACCAGTTCAGAGATTTTGGCAGAGGATTTGTGAAGATCTATCCACATGGTTTAGCTGTCATATCCCAACTTCCCCCAGACTATGCATCTTAGGTGATGTCAGTGAATTAATTATGGAGTTAAATATATCACACATAGTTCTTACTGCCTTGTGCATCGCTAAGAAGATGATCCTCATGAACTGGAAGACAAAAAATAAACTATGTATTACTCAGTACAGAAATTTATTAGTAGATCATGTTAGTTTAGAGAGAATGTCTGCTTCTTCTAAAAACAAATTGGAGGAATTTGACTCTCTTTGGTTCCCACTGCTCAGCTCCATTACTTAGTGGGGGTGGTGGGCTGCGGGCTCTGCTCCTGATGTGCTTTGTGGGGGGGTGGGTGAGGACTCCGGAGGCCTAGGTAGCTGGTAGCCTCCTGAGACTGGAGTCCTGGGGCGACCTTCTGGTGATGTCTGTGTGCCTGTCCTGGTTGATGGTGGTGGGGGCTTGGATGGTGCTGCCTTCGGTCCTGGGGTGTGGGCGGGGTGCTTGGGGGGGTGGTGCCGGCCCTCGGTCGGTTGGCTGGTCTTCCCTGTATGGCTTGGGGGCTGGGGTCTGGGGCCCCGGCACTGGGGCCGCGCCGGCTCCCGGTGGGCCCCCCCAGGGGCGGGGGGGGCCGCTGCTGTCCCGGCCGCGCCCCCCGGTGGGGTGGGTTGGCCTGACGTCGGGATGTCCGGTCTACGCTTTTGGGGCCCTGGGGTGCCTGCATTGCAGGGGGGTGGGGTGGGGGATGGGGCCGCGGTGGGGTGGTTGGGGGGGACTGGGCACTGCATTTCCATGCCCAGGCCAGTATGTCCTGTCGCCTGTTTGTGTCTATTGTTGAGTGAATGGGCATCTAGGGGGAGCGGGCCGCCCTCTGCAGTGGGGGCGAGGGCGCCAACCTCGGGTGCTGCAGTGCTCCGGGATGCTGTCACCGCGGCCCCGGGCTCACCTCCCCCTGCCCTGTGCTGGGGTGTGGGAGGTCGGGGTGCCTATTGAGCCAGCGGACAGCTGGCTCTCTTCTTCCAGGATTCTTCCTGGTCATATGCCCCCCCACTCCCCCTCCCCCTCCCCATACACAAACACACACACACACACACACACACAGAATACACATCACTCACAGATGTAGGATGGAGAGGCCACGTGGAGAGCTGCACCACCACTTGCCTCTCCGTTTTAATTGCACTTTAGTCATTATAACTCACAACACATACACACTTACAACCTGATACACATAGGACCTTTGGGGCAGGCATGTTACTCAGAGGTTGATGAGGTGGGCCGCTGAGGTGGCCCCACTCGGATCCTCGTCACTGTCTGTCCCCAAATTTTATTTGCACTTTAGACATGGAGGGTTTTGGGGGGGCAGTGTGGGCAAGCACTGACGACCAACAGTTGGCGCTTGTGGCATAACTGTCCCCTCAATTTTAACTGCACCCTATACACCTCATTCACTCACAAACATTAACACACAGACCTACAAGTTGGGGAGGAGGAGGGGTGGATGGGTCATCTTACACCCCGATTTCTTGCGTCTCGCCCGGGGTAGGGGTCGGGTGGTTCCTTGGGGACCGGGCTGGTGGCGTCCTGGGGTCGCTGTTGGCCCTGGGGCGGTTTCCACTTGCCCCGTCTTCAGAGGGTGGGTAGCTATGGATGAATGTATGTCTTTGTGTATTTGTCACCGTCTCCGTGAGTATGGGTGGGTGAGTGAATGTGTATGTATGGCATATCTGTGTGTGGGTAAGTATGTATGGGCATGTATGAGTATCTGTGTATAAATGTGTACACGGGTGTCTGGGTGTGTTTGTTTGTATGGCTGGACCTGGGTCTGGGCCTTGTGCCTTGCCTCCTGGCCGCTCCTTGCTGGTTGCCTCCTCCCCCCTACCCCCCTGGGATGGGGGTGCCTCGGGGTTCCTGGGTGGGGCTGGATGTTCTGGCGTGGGTGCTGGCCTGCCCCCCTTGGGGGTGCGGTGCGGGGCTGCGTTGGCTTCTTCGGCGTGGGGGGGGGGGGCTGGGGAGGGTCGGGCGGTCCATGGGTGCCGTGGGCCCGGGGGCCCTGCCGCCGGCCAGTGCAGGGGGCTGGCCGCTGGGGGGGGGCTGGCTTCTCATCACCTTGGGTTCCCTGGAGCCCTTGCTCCTCGACTGGGGGGGCTCCGTCTGAGACCACCCTCTCCCGTCTGCTGGGGTAGGTGTGCGGTTGTCTTTGGACTGAGTGGCCGGGGGTCTTCCTGGCTCTTGGTGGGCTGCTGGTGGCCTGGGGTTCCGGGGGCTTTCCGTACCTGCCTCTGGCTTCTGATGGGTGGAGCTGCAGCGTTTTGCCCTCATTGGTAAGTACGTTCCATGACACAGACACAAACATGACACAGACACAAACGCCCACTCAATCACAACTCAACAAAATTGTTGGTGTACGTAACATGCTTTGTTAGTTTTGTTTTTCACACACAAATTTATTTTTGCAAGTATTGATAGTATTTTTTTATATGTTAAAGTGATTAAGTATCTGATTAATAGACTTGTGCTCTTTCCCCTTTTTTTTTTTTGCTTCCTTTCTCTCTCCCTTTTTCTTCTCTTTATTTTCCTCTTCTTCAGCCTGTCAGCTCTGGCTGTTACATAGTATGTGGAAAAATAACTCAGATAAATAAAATAAAGGGTTAAAACATCAACAAGAAGAGCCTATTGAGAACCTATAGAGCTCATCTTGAAATAGCAAATATGTTTGGCACAACAACGCATTCAGATCACAGTTCTGCTTGCAAGATCTACCAGACATGACAGGCTTTAAAAAAAAAAAAATTTCTGGATCATTCAGAGCTGTCCCCATATATCTATTAAGTCCTGCTTTCTGCAAAAGCTCCTCCATAGCAGGAATTCAGAGAAGACTTGCTAACAGTCTCTTAACATCACCCATTTCTGGTTATGTTCCCACCATTATCTCTTCCAGCTTTGAAATCCATGGATGAGCACCATCTTGTAGGGTAGGGAGCTTCTCAAGTATATCTGACATGTCCGTATTCTGCCAGGGCTTGTACTCCATTGTCTGTCCCCTTATAATTACTGGACACATCTTCTCAGGTGTTTTCCTCTTCCTTAGACGCAATGTCATTGCTGATCTCTGCAATTCTTCCTTCTGGAGCTCTTTTTTCTGTGCCTTCAGTTCCTTTAGTTGGTTCTCCAAAGCAAGCTGACCTACTGAGGTTGTCGCTTTATCTAGATCTGACAAACATTCATCTATACTTCTTTCAATCTCTCTTAAAGTTCTTTGTCTGTCCTCCTGTATTTTAGTACTGGATACAGTTGGGAGGAACCTTCTTGAAAAAGAACTTCTAGCTTCCAATTCTTCACTGCTGTCTCCACTTTCGCTCTCATCCAAACTGTCATCTTCCAAATCTTCATCCTTCTTGATCCTTGTTCCTTTCTTCTCTGCTTTCATCAACATCCTCCTAATTTGGGGATCACATCCTCCAACAATTCTTTCCAAGTCACTTCCGTCTTCATCCTCCTCTTCTTCTTCTTCCAACCTTCTGTTCCTTCTGTCACCTTTACTTTTCAATCTTGACGTTTTCTTCTTGCTTTTAGAAGAAGGAGTCAATTTTATAATTGTCTCCGCTTGTCCCACTTCAATTACTCTGTCATTATCATCCTTAATGTGGTAGTTGCCATCCTGGTTAACCACTGGAAGCTGAGGGTATACTTTTTCAAACTTGAACTCCTTTTTGTAAGAGGGGGGGGGCTTGTCCACTGAATTGAGATGTGAAAAAGGCACACTAGTTTCAGCCATCAGTTTCTGCGTTAATTTTATATTCTTCTCAATATCTTCCAGGCTTTTATTCTTCTTGTCCTTAGTTGCTTGCACCAATTTCTGCCCTTCTTTTTCAAAGAGCTGAAGGACATCAAGTTCCATTTGTCTTTTGTGTTTTCGTCGTTCTCCTTTCTTCCCCTTCTTTTGTTCCGCTTTGTATGTAGACACAAGCACCCTTATGGTTTGAATTACATCTGGATTTAAAGTTCCATCTTTAGGCCAGGGTTGATCAATATGTGGCCATTGTTTATGCCATTTTTCTGATGTCTTTGCAATGAGTGATTTAATTAATGAATTACTCCGTTGAACTACCTCTACTGGGGTAATTGCTTTCAAAACTTTGGTATCTTTGTCAGACATTTTAATAACCTCTCAAATTTCCCCTTTTTTATTTATTTATTTATTTATTTTTCAATGAATGAACTAATTTTCAATGAACTTGTTTTATTTTCTATTAATCAATTTTATTGTAATCAGACAATTTTATTTATCTGTTTATTTGTTTATCATTAGCAGTAATTGATATATATTTTCCTCCCAATCTTAAACCAATTATTTATTAGTCACTCGGCCAATATCAATCAATCAATCAATCAATCAATCAATGCTGAATTACCAACACCAGAAGAGATACAAACCTGCTGACGCAAAAACTATTCACCCCACTATAACGAAATCACTCAAATTCATCCAAATTCCGCGCCAAATTTGTCAAACCAGCAATCAATCACTATTTAATAACACCAATAATGTCCAAACCAGAATAGAGCTCAATATGCACCACAAGACACACAATTACTAACATCAACAAAGTGTAAACCCCATACATGTGTCCAATCTGCTGCCAAATTGTCAGAGAATTGAAATCAAGCAGATGTTCTATATAAAATGTCTCTCATGCAGGGCAAAGAAGAAAGGCAAGGATTAGTTCAGGTATTAACATATAAAATCACACACATACATACAATAATATCCGTCCTCCACATAGCACTGCCAAGCACCTCACACACCCAAACCATTCATGCTTGGTTACCTCTCAGAATGTGGGGTTTAGAAAAACATCTCTCTATAAATCCATTACTTTAGAACCCACTTTGTTATTTATTTTTCTTTTTTAAGGAACCATAAACTAACAAAATCCCTCTAAAAAGAAACATGGAACTCTGTCATCTTATCAAGATGGACTTATCAAGATGGCGCCGGTGAGGTCAGCAGCCGTCGTACCTGCTCCTACGCTTTGTTTGTATATATTAGGTTTAGCTCTAATTCTGGACTTTATAATCCCGCCTGCTCTGTGTCATATCACGTATGACAGACAGACTCTTTTTAATATCAGAATACAGCACTCTGGCTGTATTCTGACACCTTTTTCTCCCGACCCGACTTGGCCTCGGGAGATACTGCGTTTCCAGTGGGCCAGCTCAAACAAAGGACGGACCAGGTCACGGACAAGGCCCCGAGGGAAAAGAGCCGGCGTAAGAGAGAGGCTGAGGTGCAGAGCGCACCAAACGCCACTGCCGAGCATCCTGTTGGCTAATGTCCAGTCACTGGATAACAAGCTGGACGAACTCAGGGCCAGGATACAGTTTCAGAGGGACATAAGGGACTGCAACATCATCTGTCTCACGGAGACATGGCTGACCCCCCTCATACCGGACCACGCCGTACAGCCGTCGGAGTTCTTCAGTGTTCATCGCACGGACAGAACGAGTGAGTCTGGAAAATCAAGAGGAGGAGGTGTGTGCCTAATGATTAATAACAACTGGTGTGACAGTAGGAATGTTGTCCCCCTGAAACAATCATGTTCACCTAACCTGGAGCTCCTAACCCTGAAATGCCGTCCCCACTACCTGCCCCGCGAGTTCACTTCGGTCATCTTCAGCGCCGTCTATATTCCACCTCAGGCGGACACAAACACTGCACTATCCGAGCTACATGAGGCGATTTCCACCTATCAGGCTAACCAGCGTGATGCGGCTCTCATCGTAGCCGGGGACTTTAACAGTGCAAACTTGAAAAAGGTGATACCGGAATTGATTCAACACATCGACTGCCCCACCAGAGGAGAGAGGACCCTAGACCACTGCTATTCTCCATTCAAAGATGGCTACAAAGCAAAGCCTCTTCCGCCTTTTGGGAAGTCTGACCACACCGCTGTCCTTCTCATGCCGAAATACAAACAACGGCTCAGGCAGGAACCCCCTGCTGTGAGAGAAGTGACACGGTGGTCTGATCAAACAGAGGCCGCTCTGCAGTGTGCGTTGGATTCAACCGACTGGGACATGTTTCGCAGCAGCGCGGGCGGAGACATCGAGGAGTTTACGGAAACTGTTGTGGGATTTATTGGGAAAGTTGTTGAAGACACTTCACTTAGGAGGACCATCAGGACTTTTCCCAACCAGAAGCCGTGGGTGGATAAATCTGTCCGCGACGCCCTGAGGTCCAGCACCGTTGCCTACAACTCCGGCCTCGCCTCTGGGAACATGGAGGACTACAAGGGTGCATCATACAACGTCTGCAGAGCGGTGAAAGAGGCAAAACATCGCTACGGCCGCAGACTGGAACAGCAACTACAACAGTCTGACTCCAGGGGACTGTGGCAGGGACTACGCACCATCACGGACTACAAAGCACCACACACACACCCGGTGAGTGCCGACGCTTCTCTGGCTGATGAACTCAACATCTTCTTTGCGCGCTTTGAGTCGGGAAGCCGACAGCCCGCTGCGCTCCCGGCCGGAGGGGCGGAGACACTCACTGTGACGGAGCGCGACGTGAGGAGGGCGTTTAGACGTGTAAACACCAGGAAAGCGGCTGGACCAGACGGTATTAGCGGATGTGTCCTTAAGACCTGCGCTGACCAGCTGGCACCTGTGTTTACACTGATATTCAACCTCTCACTGAAACTGTGTGTGATTCCCACCTGCTTTAAAAAGTCCATCATAGTCCCTGTCCCAAAGAAACCACACCCCAGCAGCCCCAATGACTTCAGGCCCATAGCACTCACCTCTGTGGTGATGAAGTGTTTTGAGAGACTCATCAAGACATTCATCACCTCCTCACTGCCCACCACCCTCGACCCACTACAGTTTGCATACCGGCCAGACAGATCCACAGATGACGCCATATCCTTCCTCCTCCACAAGACCCTTTCACACATAGCCACTGGTAAGGGGAACTATGTGAGAGTGCTGTTTGTAGATTACAGCTCAGCATTCAACACCATAGTTCCCTCCAGGCTGGTCTCTAAGCTGCTGGACCTGGGCCTGGGCCCATCCCTGTGCAGGTGGGTTCACAGCTTCCTGACCAGCAGACCACAGGTGGTACGAGTGGGTCACCTCACCTCATCCTCCCTCACCCTCAACACTGGATCCCCCCAAGGCTGTGTGCTCATCCCTCTGCTGTACTCACTGTACACCCATGACTGCGAGGCCACGTCAGAGTCCAACGTCATCATCAAGTTTGCTGACGACACTGCTGTTGTGGGACTAATCTCTCACAATGAGGAGACAGCCTACAGGAGAGAGGTCTCCCGCCTGGAGAACTGGTGCCAGGAGAACCACCTCCTGCTCAACGTCAGCAAAACAAAGGAACTGATCGTGGACTTCAGCAGGAAGCAGCAGAGGGACTACCATCCACTTGTCATCAGTGGTGCTGAGGTGGAAAGAGTGGACACTTTCAAATACCTGGGAGTGACCATCTCACAGGACCTGTCCTGGACTCATCACATAAACATCACTGTGAAGAAGGCCAGACAGCGTCTCTACCTCCTCAGGCGGCTGAGAGACTTCAAGCTCCCACTCAAGGTGCTCAGGAACTTTTACACCTGCACCATCGAGAGCATCATGCGTGGGAGCATCACCACCTGGATGGGAAACTGCACCAAGCAGGACTTCATGGCCCTAAAAGGGTGGTTCGTTCAGCTGAACGGACCATCAGAACCACCCTCCCCAACCTGCAGGACATTTACACCAAGCAGTGCAGGCTGAGGGCCATGAAGATCCTAAAACAGCCCAGCCACCCCGGACACTCTCTCTTCTCCCTGCTCCCATCAGGCCGGCGTTACCGCTGCCTGAGGACTAAGACTGAAAGGTTGAAGAAGAGTTTTTACCCACAAGCCATCCGTCTGCTCAACTCTGAGCCCTAACTGGACCATTATTGCACAATGTAAATATTATAATTTAAAAAGTGTGTATAGTGTATAGTATATAGAGTATAGTGTATAGTGTGAATTACTTTTTTTTTATTTTTATTCTTCTTATTTATATGTGTGTGTATATATGGTTGCAGGTACAAAATACATTTCACTGTGCATTGTACTGTGTATAACTGTGCATGTGACAAATAAACACTATCTTATCTTATCTTATCTTATCAAAGACCTTGTACATAAAGATTCACAAATTGTAAGAGCACAAAAACAAGATCATTAAGACATGTAAACTATAAATCCCTCAAAGAAATGTCTGAATTTCTAACAACAGCAGGCAACTCGTGTTGTATATTTTATCATTACCAATAATATATGTAGCCGGGTGGCAAAATGGGGTGGAGGATGTTTTCCCTTTTTTGGCCACTAGTGGGCAATGTGGGTTTTCCCGGGGACTTTCTTGGGGTTGTGAAGGTCGTAGTGGAAGGGGGAGGGAGGCTATAAATACTTCCATGGGAAGCAGGAAGTTGTTTTCACTCCGACCGTCTAAGTTCAAGTAGAAGGCCACACCTGAGGTTTCTGGAGAAAGCACTAATGAGGTAAATTTACCTGTTATGGCAACTGCTCATGTGAAGCTTAGGTCAGGTGTATCCTGTTTTTGTAAGTGCTAATTATTGTAATGTTTATTTGGTTTGGCCATGTTACCAGGCTGCTTGGTGTGACAAAAGGTCAGATGACTTTGCAGGCCTGAAGGGATGTGGACCATGTGTTTTGGTGACTGTTTATGGTATTTCTTTTTGGTTACTTTTTCCTGTTTATTTATTTCATGTTTCTTTTTGTTGAATTTTGATTAAACTGCTTCTTTTGTTTCTTGTAGATTTGAAAGGTTATTTTCAGGGGTGCATTTGTGGGTAGGCCTTGAAACAGTGCACCTTGGGTTAGTATTGTGTACATTTTATTTTGCTGTGTAATTATTTTGGGGATTATTTTGTGATTGATGTTTTTGTGTTTCTGTTAATACAGGAAACTAGACCATTGCAGTTGTTAGTGCACTCAATCACAGGTTGTCTTTTATGGGTTTTATAGGTTGTTTTTAAGAGTGAGTTGTTCAAATAAAGAGCTTTATTTTACGAAATTCGTGTTTTGTCTTGAGCTCTTTGGCCAGACACCACATATCGCATCTATAACCTCTATGTTTAATTACCAACCAGCAGTAACTTCATAAGGCAAGATGCCACACCCACACACAGAAATTCTCAAAGCTCGGAAAAATTAAAAGGAGGGGGAACTCCTCCTAATAAACAAAGGACAAGCCCAAATTCACACACACCTTCACAAAATTGTGAATCCACACATACCCAAAAACCAAAATGGACGCTTGGCCAAAAGGCCCACAAGACCACATGTGGATGATTTACAACCCTGAGCAGACAGAGACTTCACAGTTCTGTCTCCACCTACTGAAATCCTGCACAAGCACGTACTCTATTTACAACAATATATGCAAAATACTCCAAAAAACAATATTCACAGCATCAAATGATTTTCATGTACAACACACCACTATACACACCCCTACAAATCCAGCCAAACTATCACTTTGTCAAATGTTAACACCAATTGTCAAATCTCCTACTCAAACTGTTCAATTTTACACAAACTTTTACTTCTCTTTAAAGCCAAGTAAACTTAAGTTGTTAATCACACACCACTCTGCTCTTCAGAGGACAAGCGGGACAAAACCTTTTCTCCACAGGGACAAACACACACACACACAGACATGAGAAGGGGGTGAAAGGCTCCCTCTCACACACAGCGCACACACACAAGCTCAAGTCGACTTAATTCATACCAATAGCATGCTTTACTAATGCCGCTTCTTTCCTTTTATTTCTTTTATTTCTATTTTTCCTACCTTTAATTTATGCTACCTTTAATGAGGTGTAGATTCAAGTAGAAAGGCTGCATCATACATGTTCTTCAACGATGTAAGAGTGGGAACCTTCTCTATTGAATTTCTCCCTACACCCCCAGTTTTATTCCTTTATAAAACTGACCTAATAAAACAATTCTAATGTTTTACTTAGGATTTAGGCCTGCCTAATGCAGCCTCCAAAAGAGGGCTTTTCTCCAAATAATGCGGCTTTTTCTTTCCTTATCTTTTATCGTTATTCCTTTTTATCATTACTCATTTACACTTCTATTTGTTACTTCTTTCCTCTTATAACCACTAACAATTTTGAGCCTAATTTAATCTAAGGCCCTGGGCCCAGGGTCACAACTTCTCTTAATCCTACTTTTCTTTTTTTTTTAACCTTAAAAGTCCAATTTCTTAAAGCTTTATTTTCATAGAAATGACTAATAACTCATATCTTACCGTTAATTAACTATGGGCCCCGTTAATTACTCTTGCATGGCGTTAGTTAGCTCACTTACTAATAAGCTTTCCCTACCATTTTTACTTCTTCCTTTTTATCTCTATTTCTTCTCTATTTGCTTCACTTTTTCATATTTCTCTTTTTACTGCATGTATTTTACACTTTTCACTTTTTCCTCTTCTTGTTTCTATCACTTCCCCCCTCATTGCAGTGCTAGTCACTGCAATGAGGACAATATAGAACCAAAAATGACCCCAAAAACAGAGCATCAACCCACACACAGTATCCTTTACAATGTGACACACAGTACACACACTACTGCCACAACAGAAACAGCAAGCTCAATATAAGGGAGATAACTCACACTATATGCTGGCTTGAGCTTGGAGCAGTCCGCTGAAGCTGATGGTGGCGTAACAGGATCACAAATCTTCATCGCTGTTCGAGACGCCAAATTAATGTGGTTTCTTGATCTTGATGCCATGATGTTGTGTTTGAAGAAATTCTTGGTCAACACAGTCTTTATAGAATAACATAAGGTTTATTACAAAAAAGACAATGTCAAACAGACGCTCGAGACATCTGGGTAAGAAGAAAGCCAATGATCTTCTACACACTGAACAAAGAAACTTACAGCTTTATATAGGCTTTAACATCTGATAAACATGTTGTCACACCTAGACTGGTTTCTACCAGTTTTTGGAGGGACTCAAAGACCCCCAATAAATACCTTTCCATTTTTGGTAAAGATAAGCAATGCAGATGAGCTCCCAAACTGAGAGGCCCCTTGCTGGAATTTTCCTACACCTTTAGGAGACAACATAAATGCAGTTTCACATAGGCATTTCAGACACTACAATAGTAAACACAATGTGTCTGAGCTGCTGCCTCTGACAGGTGGTTCAGGTGCATCAAAGCCAGACTCAACAACAGTCTTTGCCAAAGTCATAACTACTCTGAACTCACACATGCACTGATCCCAGTCTAATTCAATACTGTACAGTACCCGTATACTGTGCAGTACGCATATACTGGGCAATACCCGTATACTGTGCAGTACGCATATACTGGGCAATACTCGTATACTGGGCAATACTCATATACTGGGCAATACTCGTATACTGTGCAATATCCTCTACTTGTGTAAGGTGCAACATCTGTCATTCCTATATTTCATCACTCAGAACTGTGTTTTTCTAGTTTGGCACTGAGAAAAAAGGAGTGGCTTTCTAATCTCACTGTGCATGATGTATAATGACAAAAGACACTGATTCTATTCTTTTCTGTGTCAAACACGAGTTCATTCTGGGATCATTGAGTTCTTCATTGTTTGGGTTGTCTAATAGATGCACATATTGTGTATCAATAGGAAGAGGAACCTTCGGTTTGTTCTGTATTGAAGTGTGTGTGTGTGTGTGTGGGGGGGGGACTTTAAAAGAGCAGAATCACTTCTTGTTGAGAACAGTTCTCACTCTCACTGCACTGAAGACAGCTTGTTGTCTTTAAGGATGGAGGAAGAAGTCCATTATTCCACTGTGGTTTTCAGACATGGTGAGTAACTCCTGCTTCTGATAGTTCAGACTCTTTAACATCTGTTGGGTCATTCTCTGAATTCGGTGCACTTTGGGTTCTCAGGTTATTGCAACTACTGAAGAACTATTTGAACCTCTGAGAAAAGATGTTTTCCCACCTTACAAATGAAATCCCAAAAATTATTAGCTATTTCTTTGTTCCTTAGGTTGTTTTAAATTCCACCCCATAACGGGACAGTTTCATTCTTGTATGAGTATGACTCTAAAACATAATCAAACTAATTCTTCCAGTTCCTTTGTCGTCAACTGTCCCTTGTGTAAACTAACTTATTGTGAGTATATTTTATTTGATTCTAAATAATAATCATTTGACTGTCAAGTAGAATATGGCAACTTAATGTACAAGCAGTCTTCATAAATCATGAAAATACACTTTAGCATAAACATTAGATCAGGCTTTTTTATGCTTTCTACTTGTCCTCTAAACTTTGCATACAGTTAAACAAACATTAGTCTAATATTTGTTATTACTATCAAAAAATGTATAACAACGTATCAAGTAACAGGGTTGAATAAATGACATTTAATAAAGTTGAAATTGACTTTAATTCATTAAAACAAACAAGAGGAAAGAAACATAACAGTAGATATATAATATTTAACATTGTTTAAAAATAACATCACATTTAGATTGAACGGATCTGTCTTGTGAGAAGAAAAAAAATGAAGGACAGCAAAGACTGAATGCTGTATACAAAATCTGTTTCACTGTAATCAGTTTAACAGTGTAACGACATCACAACACAGTTACACTCTTAACTATCAATGTTAATATTAAAATAATTTTATATGTGCTTGAATCTGCCATCTGTGCTATCTGCCATTGATTAAAAAACCCGGGTTAGATTCAACTGTTTTGTCAAATTTTAGGCCTATTTCTAGGCTCTCTTTTCTATCAAAAATCTTGGAAAAAGTCATTTATAGCCAACTGAAAGCCTTTTTAGATGAAAATGATATCCTTGAAACTTTTCAGTCTGGTTTTAAGCCCCTCCATAGCACCGAGTCTGCCCTGCTAAGGGTGTTTAATGACATTTTCCTAACTACAGATGCGGGAGACTGTGATTTTACTTCTTTTAGATCTAACGGCTGCTTTTGACACAGTGGACCACAACATTTTAATTTCTCATCTAGAAGGTTGGGTGGGTATTCAGGGCACAGATCTGGAGTGGTTCAGGTCATATTTGACCCAGAGAACATTTTCTGTTGGCCTAAATGATTTTAGATCATCCTGTGCACCTCTGTCGTGTGGGGTGCCTCAGGGCTCAATACTTGGACCACTACTGTTCTCTCTATATTTGCTCCCCCTTGGTTCCATTCTTAGGAAGCATAAAATTGCCTTCCACTGCTATGTAGATGACACCCAGATTTACATGCCCCTAAAACAAAGTGATGCGAACGCCGTCCACACACTAACGAAATGTCTCGATGACGTCAAAGCTTGTATGGTTTCAAATTTCCTGAATTTTAATGATAAAAAGACGGAGGTCATCATCTTTGGTCTGGGCATCACGGGGAGGGTCACTCCTGTGGATCTGGGTTCTTTATCTCAATATGCTAAGCCCACGGTCACAAATTTGGGTGTCAAAATGGACAAAAACCTTAAGTTGGAGGGTCAGATTAATGCTGTGGTTAAGTCTAGTTTCTTTCATCTGAGACAGCTCGCCAAAATAAAAAATATCTTGTCAAAAGATCACTTTAATACAGTGATCCACGCCTTTGTTACAACCAGGTTGGATTACTGTAATTCTTTGTATTTTGGTGTTAATCAGTCCTCACTGTCTCGTCTTCAGCTTGTACAAAATGCTGCTGCACGGCTATTGACTGGAACACGTAAGAGGGAACACATCACTCCGGTTTTATCTTCTCTGCACTGGCTTCCTGTTTATTTTAGAGTTCATTTTAAAATTCTTTTATTTGTTTATAAGTCCTTAAATGGCCTTGCACCACCCTACCTCGCAGAGTTGCTGCACCTACACTCCCCCTCCCGCCCGCTTAGATCTGCTGACCAACTGCTGTTGGTCGTACCGAGGACTAAGCGGAGGCATGGGGGGGACAGAGCATTGGCCGTGGCAGCTCCCAGGTTGTGGAACGCTCTGCCTATGCACATCAAACAGGCCTCTTCACTAGCTATTTTTAAATCTTCTCTTAAGACCCACCTTTTCCACCTGGCGTTCAAACAAGCTTGAGATGTTTGTATCGCAGTGTATTTATTTCTTATGTATCTATTTGTTTTTTAGTCTAATTTTATCCTGACTTTTGATTGTGTATTTTATTTTAATTTTATTGTTGCTCTTTTATTTTTATGTTACTGATGCTCTTATTTATTTTTATATTTTATTGATGCTCTTATTTCTGGGTGTTGACTTTTACGTTTGTCTTTTGTTGTTTTTATTCTTCCATGTTCAGCACTTTGGTCAGTGCTTGCTGTTTTAAAGTGCTCTATAAATAAATTGGCTTGGCTTGGCAACCCCGTAACAATGATTCAGCCCCGTAACAGTGGGGTTTGTTATGGGGTTGAACGTTACGGGGTTGAAGATTTTAGCTAAAAGTAGCCATAAGTCCACATTAGATAGGGTATGAAGCAGCATATGGCATGAGGAAAACAAGAAATTAATATATTTTTCTAAGACAACTCTTTGCTTTTTCCCAAAAAATAGTAAATATAATTTATGCATGTAACAGTGTTGAAAGGTTGAGCTTGACGATGTTAGTCTGTTGATAAAAACAATGAAATATAGGTAAGAAAGTATGCTAACACTTACCAGTCTTTACAGTGTGAGCGGGAAAAGACTTGAGTGATGTCACTTCCTGGGTGCTGAGGAAGTTGAGCTGAACCATTATTTTTAAAAAGGGGGGAAATGGTATGCTGTTACGGGGTTGAACAAAACTGGGGGACATGATTAAAAAGTACTATTTTATAAATAAGTCATATATTTTTCTTTTTATTAGGTTAAAGAATACTGGCAAATTTTTATATTAGTAAAAATAATTTGAGGTTAATGGCTATTTTTATTTGTTTTATATTCAGTGAAAGAATAATGTTGATCAGTGGGGACATGCTCATTTGGCTGACCTCTATATCTCGGCAATCCATAAAAATTTTTAAAACACAATTTTTTAAAAAATATTTGTGTGTTATATTGTAAAGACACATGGATATTTCCATTTCTTGTTTTTAAAGAAATGTTGTTTACTTTATATGAAAATCTTTGAGGTAAACCTGGGAGACACAAAGTGCACCAAATTCAGAGAATGACCCAGTTACAAAGTAACAGTCATAAATAATTCTCATGTTTGCTGTAACTCCTGTTTAAAGTCACATTTTCCTGTTAAAGGCTCATTGTTCAGTTCACCTCTGAGGACTTTTGTGTCTCTCATCACACAATCAGAAAAATCACACTGCATTTAAAATCACAACAAAATAAGGACAATCTCCTTTTTTTTTAATACACTCAAACTCTGTGTTTTGTTTGTTTCCATTCACATGATATTTGTTGCTATGTTGAAGACAGAAACTTAGTGAAATCCAACCTTCTCAGTGAGGTGCAGCCTCGGCGTGTGGGGTATTAATATCACACCATCACTGCTACAAGAAAAAACACCTGAAATTTAAATAGGGACCTGTTAACTTCTGTTGTGTTTACGGTCAAAGTTTCAAACAACGAAGTCAGTGTGTGAACAGGTGATCCCTCTGAGCCAAAGGTTCAGACTGCTCTGAACGCTCAGTTTTTATTTTGAATGTGGTAGCTCCAAAGATGCTGCAGGTGCAGTAGAGTCAGTAGAATCCAGGAAATGAGCACAATAGGTGCCCTGTAAAGTCTAAAGACTGCATTAGATGCAGTGTGCTTAAAGGGCTGTGGCTTCATGCACTGGAGAGTGATTAGAGAGAACACAACAGAAAACCACAAATCTCTACTTTGAAAACCAGACTGGCAGAAAAATGAAGACAGGAATAAATATTTTCAGCCAGCAAAGCCAGAAAAACATCAAATATATTTAAAAAATGTGAGTTTGTGACTCACTGCACTTCATAGCCACTAACTGAGCTCACATCCAATTCAGCATCATTTACAGACGGTCACTTCACAGTCATCCCGGAGGTGTTTTATATTGTAAGGTAAAGACTGACAGTATTAGAGAGAGCCCCCAAGGATCACGAAGAGATAGAAATCCTTTTAAATAGGAAGACCTCCAATGAGCATCTGATCTGACTGATTAAGGGGTGAGGAGAAAGAGAAGTTAGAGGAAAGGAGAACATAGAGAACAAGAACAACAAAGAGAACCACACACAAACTGCAGGAGGGTGGTCAAAGGTTAATGATGTGCAATAGTGGTACAAAAACTCACACACACACAGTCATTTATTTGTGTTTTTATGAGAATCGTGGCCATGAATCTATTCATTCTGTTACGGTCTCATAGAAAAAAACAAGGACTCACCAAAACCCAGAGAACCCAGAGAACTCAGAGAACCCAAAGAACCCGCTGCTACGTCCTCTGCACCCAGTAAGTTATAAATTCGTATTTTTCCACCCATCCATCCATACATCTTCTTCCACTTATTCAGTTCAGGTTTCCAGGCTAACACAGAGACAGACAACCATTCACACTCACATTCACAGCTGTGGGCAATTTAGAATCAACATTAACTGCATGTTGTTGGACTGTGGGAGGAACCTGGAGTACCTGGAAAAGTACTCCAGGTTCCTCCAAACTGAGGACCCTCCTGCTGTGAGGCCTGATTTAGCAAAGCTGACATCCATCATGAACAACCCCCATCACCCTCTTCATGAGACCGTGGGTGAACTGAGCAGCTCCTTCAGTCAGAGACTGAAACATCCTCGCTGCAGGAAGGAGCGCTTTCGCAGGTCATTCATCCCAACAGTAGTTAGACTGTATAACACATCATAATGTCTTGAGTCACTTGGACACTTTACCTCCTCTGCCATCACTTTATCCATACAGTCAGATACATTTTATTTATTACACTCACCCATATAATGCATACCGTGTATGCTGTGTACCTTACCGGCTACAAATGTATATAATATTTTGATATCTGTATATAGTGTTTGACGTGTGTGTATATGTGTGTATATGTAAATGTGGGTATTGACACTGATATATATATTTATGTATATAGTGCTTATGTATATGTGTATAGTTTTTTGCTATTTTATTTTATTCTATTGAATTTTAGTTTTTAGTTTAGTTATTTGTTCTTACTCATCCTTCTCATTTTTTCTCTGTATTGAGCTGCTGTAATGCACAAATTTCCCCGTCGTGGGATCATTAAAGTTTTTTTTATCTTATCTTATCTTATTTAGACTTCTGTGTCGGGTCTTTGTGGGACTCACGTACATAAGTGGAAACTCTTCTGAACGCTGACGGGCTGCGTTGACCCAACGTGGAGTTGCATTTCTTGGGAGGTGGAGGTCAGGTTACGTTGTGAGTTACTGCGTAGGGTTGGAAGGGGATTTCCGGTTACATATGTAGGCCCATGAAGACCTGACACAGAAGTGTAAATCAGGCCCGATTTGCACTTCTTTTTATCTTCACATTTATCTGCAGTATAGGCTCCACAAACAGCGCAACATATTCATGCTTTATCTTCCTGTTTTTGAGAACATCTAACTTGAACCCAGAGGAGCCCTGAGAGCCTCACAGCACAGGCACTCATTCTGGAGCACCCCAGGGCCGTGGTTAGGCCTTTCACAGACCTCCTCCGGTTTGCCTCCCAGCCCCACCTGAGTTGAGGATGCCATCATTGACCTGCTGAATCGAGTGTACGGTCACCTGGACAAGGCGAAATAACTGCACGATTCATTTCAATATCCCATGTGCAGTTACACAGTGTGCAACACAATCTGCTTATACTGCACTTTGGTTTTATATATTTGTACATAGTCTGCATACTGTGTATATAATACAGAATATAAAGTGGATCCTTTCCTCTCTTGGGTCTTTATTTATTCTCTACTCTTTACAGCGTGTGGACTCTTTGTGTCTTTGAGAGCAGCCGTATCTCAATAAAGTGTTTCTGATCCTGATGTTGACTATTTCCATCATAATAATGTCTAATTCCTCATTAGAAACAGATGGCGAAGCAGCTGTGTGCTCTCACTTTCCTTTTCTGCTCGTGTGTTTGGGGATACTTTGTGTCCTCCTGGTGGCGGCCATCATCACCATCATCTACAGTAAGTGTCATTAAACACATTAAATGATCATTGATCACAGTGTCCTCTCTAAACTGCTCTAGACTGTTACAGTTCCACTCAGATTTGTTACTTTGTTTCAGTTTTGATCACTTTTTGTGGCCCATTTCCAACCATTTAGGGGCTCACAGATCTGTACTACTGTACTACTGTATTACTGTAATACTGTACTACTGTATTTCCGTATTACTGTACTACTGTATTACTGCACTTCACAGAAGTCTCGACTGATTGTAGTTTGTACAGTTTTATTTTTAGTTTTGTGTTTTTGCTCATTCCAGGTTGATTTTTATCAGTTTCAGTCTTAGTTATTATACTGGACAGGGACAGATATTACAGTAATAACTATCAGACCAAACAGCTGTCATTTTATTTTAGTTACACTTTATCATTTCAGTCAATTCTTATGTTCTTCCAAAAGTCTGGCTTTAATTTTTGTTTCAATTAAACAAAATATTGGCACACCTAGTTTTAGTTTCAACAATAGCAAACAGGCTGTTAAGGTTTTAAATGTCAGTCCCATCTATCCGCCTCCCTATGCAAACTTTGATTATTTATAACATTCTTACTCCTGCTTAGCTCCTGTCATGATTGCTTCATTCATCGTTGTCCTACAATGTAGCAAACTAACACTGAGATGGGTATGTCCAAACAGCTGTTCTTTTCAAAGGATCAACACAGACTTGGTTATTGACAGCATACTTTTCAAACTGGTCCCATGTTATGAAGACTGATGTCAAACAGGAAGAGAAGGTTCTCTGTTAAAACCAGATGTGAACACTCAGTGATCAGCTGACTGATGCACTGTCTTCTCTCCTTCACAGTCAGTCTGTTAATGAACAAACAGGCAGGAAACCTGAGCGACCTCACAGCAGAAAAGCAGCGCCTGACCACAGAGAAATTAATCTTGGAGAATAAAACCGAGGAGCTGAGACGACAGAGAGATGGTCTCAACTGGACGCTGGAAGTCATCCTGAAATTTGACAGCTTTCCAGTAAAAGATTACTGCCCTGGTAGAAGTGAGTACTCTGCTGTGCTGACCTCAGAGGTTAAGCTTGTTATGTCAGGATTTATTAGAAGGAGCTGAAGATGATCACCAGTATGGTGAAGCGTGCATGAAGTCCACCCTCTGCAGCACATGGGAGGTGTTGTGTGACACGAAAGCTGTTCATCATATAAAAACGCTCCTTCAGGTGTGACACCTTCAGGATGTTCTGCACACCGTGGATGCAGAAGAAACTGTGCTGCAAGCTCTTCTTCAAATCTCACTGTGACCAGGGTCAGAGGGTATGCAAGCATCGCAGATAATTTAAGCATTTTTCCAAGAAGATTTAAAGAGCGTTGGTTTCCCAGGATTAGCACATGGGGGGGGGGGGTGACAAATTTAATATGAAACTAAGTCAAATGGAAAGAAGTCCTCACAAAAACCTGAGGATGTTGGCTGAGCCAGGGCGCGTTAAGGGGAACAATAGACTCCACTTTACTTCAAATAACCCAGAAAGGACCACTTTGCACACATTTACACAAATCCAACGCAAACTGCTACACAAGTGAAAATGGCCAGTCCAGCACTGCAATAAACTAAATAGGCCCATTATATAAAGAGCCTCAAATATTCTCTATAAACATTTCTCTTCTCTTTACCTGCCATGAACTCTGTCATGCTCTGAGTTTACCTTCACCACCTCTGCATGTACGCAGGAGCTCGTTAAATGAAACGAGCCCGGAGTCCTCGGGATCGCACAGAGACATTACATCAAATCATTTTCTAGGACAAAACATGCAGCATATAAATGCCTCACTTTTATTTAGCCTTTTTTACTAAAACGGAGGAACTGTCCACACATTTATTTACACATTTAAAACTTCCCCTAAGAACGAATATTTACGGGAAGCCTAAGAACGCATAACTGCTTCCTGTTTCTACCTGCTGCCGTTAAGGTGGAGCTCCTCACTGCACAACTACTCTCACTGTTTCTTTCTACTCGATGTTTCCTTTGATAAATCCTTCTGTGGAAACACTGAAGCCATAAAGTCTGTCACACTTCTTGTTTATTGTGATATAAAAACATCATATAATCGTGTTTCTAATAATGTTGTTCGAGACATGAATTTTAGAAGAGTGTTTAAATCTAATTTCCAATCTGCTTATTTTCTGAATGCAGCGTGTCAGCCATGTATGAAGGACTGGATCCTATATGAGAACCACTGCTACTTCTTTTATAGTAAAGACCCTCCTTGGAAAACATGGGAGCAAAGTCGAAGTTTCTGCAAAAACACATCTGCAGATCTGGTTGTTATTGACAATCTGCAAGAACAGGTGAGCTCTAACTGCACGATTACAGCACGATTACAGCCACACGGAAAAGTCAGGGAATAACTTACAGTACGACTTACAGGAATTCGTCAGTAATCACACAAAATCTTACTACGATATTAGCCATGGTTACTTTATTGGGTTGGAAAAGAAAGGAGATGAATGGGTCTGGATTGATGGACGCAACGACACTTTAAGGTAAGACAGCGTCTTTATTTGCTCTAACATTTCAGGGTCTTTATAATGTAAAGCAATGGAACATTAAAGAAAACACATCATAAATACTGACAGAAACTTTCTAAAAAGTTTGACTTGGATTTGGTACACTGGGTCATACCCGTCACGCTGAAGTTTGAGGAGTTATTGAAGCTTTAATACCTGAGAAACCTAAATTGGTTCAGAAGAAGATTTATGTAAGATATCACTTCCCTGCCTGCAGAGCTGTGGTTTCTGCAGGCAAACCATATTAACCTTTAAACCTTTAAAGAAATATTTCTAGTCTGTTTCTTTAAAGAAAGTTTTCTGTCAGGTGGGGTTTGTTTGATGATTCGAGACAGAATCATTTCTGGGGAGGGAAGGATGCCGGGTCAAATCATAAATGCTGTGGTTACAGTTAGGATTAGATTTGAAAGCAAAGAAACTACAGAGGCTGACTTTACTGTAAAGCTGAAGCAGTGCACACACAAAGCTGCTTTTTAACACAAAGTTTAGATGGAAACAAAGTGTTTGCTCCACTTTAATGTACCGAGACTGGAAAACTGGAAGGTTCTCGTTAGCACCTCGTTAGCTGGGATGTTTCTGCGTGCCCTCATGTTCATGTTCTGCTTTGATAGGTACTGGGCGATTAAGACATCTGGTGCAGGTGCTTCACGCACATTTGTGCTGGTCATCCCCGGGAAGAAGGCCACAGAAAGCTGGGTTAACGTAGAAAATGGATTTGAGAACAAATTCGTCTGTGAGCGTGAAGCCCTGATATGGTCCCCTTAGTTCCAGCTTGTTCTCATCTTTACAGGATGGAGAACTTAAAGCTGTGAGGTCATTTTTTCTCAGACTGCAACTGTTTATGAAAGCAGAAATAATGTAACACTGTACTTTTACCCTGAGCAATACTGCATGTAGTTATTACATAATTCATGACATTTGTTGCAAGCTGCTGACAAACTGTTCACTTCCTGTTTCTGACGTCTCCGTCCGTCTCTGATGTACAGCGGCAGAGGGTTAAAGGTCAGAAAGTTTAAAGAGAAAAGGACGAGTTAATGATGCAGATGTTTTAAGAACCTTTTTGATGTAAAGACATAAATGTGCTCATATTTCTGTCCTACTATCCATCCACTAAGATCTGAGGCAAAGTTTCAGTGATTTTCTTGGTTTGCAGGATTAAACATGTAAACATGAAACAGAAAAAATCATTTAAAAAAACTCAAACTATTCTCGTTCTCCGTCTGCCGACCAGTGTATCATACAGACCGACACCATGTCCAGATTTTATGTATCAGCATCACAAACATCATTCATTCAATTTGAAGCTTCAGATTATTATTGTTATTTTATTGTGTATTTGTTCATTTTTGATGTATTAAACTTTTACATAAAGGTGATTTTAAAAAGTAAATATCAGAATGAGTGATCATTTCATTTGCATATAAAATTCAGCACTTTCATCATTACCGTAAAAACACAAAGACACTCGTTACATTTGTCTCAGTAAAAATAAAGACATCAGGTTTCACACCGACTCCGGCTCTCATCACCCCGGCGTGGTTTTTACTCCGTTTGGGAAGCTGGGTCGGCTGACGGACCGATCGAGGCACATTTCATCGAATAAATCCAGTCTTAAAAGGTCACCATCAGCTTCCCCGATCAGAAGACGCACACTTCCTGTTTAACACGCCTCACCACAGCTGCTCCGAGCTCATGATATCTGATGATATTGAGTACTCAAAGGTAAACAGGAAGCACTCTCACCGGCCGTGTCAGAAATCACACTCCCACTTTGTGGCCTTTTTCCTGTTTACCTTTGGCTGCTTCACACCGATGAGCTCACTGCGAACGCGCGTCCTCTCCAGAGACTAAATTAGTAATGAGTTCATCAGTGAGACAAACGGTGCATCACACACTAATCTTTACACTTCTTTTTCTTCCTCTTTGTTGGGACGACCTCCTCATCTGCAGATATTTTGTCCTTTTTACACTTTTTCCTTTTCCTGACCGTTGACTCTGTGAGCTCCGCCTCCTGCAGTCCCGTGTGATTTGATTGGCTGGATTCCTTACTGTCGCTGGCCTCCTCCTCGACACGATGTTTGGATTTCTTCTTCTTCACTTTGTCGGTGTGCAGCTCAGCCGTCACCGCCGCTGAAAGTGTCTCTTTGTTCTTCTTCTTCTTCTTGTGTTTGCGTGAACCGTCTGCCTCACAGTTTTCTGAGGGCATCAAACCCTCAGCATCATCGCTCGGCTTCTTCTTCTTCTCAGGTTGAACAGCTGTTTCAGGAGTTTCAGACACTTCACCATTTTGCTCGTTAATTTTCATCTTTCTGTTCTCCATCATCTCCTCCTGCTTCTGCGAATAGCAGGTTGGAGGAGTTGGTGTGGCACAGACTGGTGAAGCATTTCCTGTTTGGCTCTTCTTGCCATACTTGGCCATGAACTCGGCTTCCTGCTGCTCCAGCCTGGCTAACTTGGCGCTCATGGTCAAGCCGTGCCTGGCTCCCCTACAATAACAGCAGCACAGAAAAATGGGTCATAAAGTACTTTATAGTTCTTTGGTGTTTTTTCGTGTGTATTTTATAAATCTTATCAGCTTACTTGTGAGCTGTGCGTCCTCCACAGGCCTTCATGAGGTCAGCGTCAGAGAGTCTGCAGAGAGTCAGAGGACAGCTCCCCTCTGTTAAAACCACTCATCAATAAAGACACACTTACATGATAACAAGCTGCAGACTCTGAGCTGCAGCTGGAAAATACTGTATTAAACACTGAGAGATTACAGACATGTCTGTACTCGGTTCACCATTTTCAGGCGCTCAAATGTAACTGGACAGGTGTTACATGAGGCAGGTAAAAGGCCTGGAGACAATTCCAACTCAAATCTGCATTTTAAAGCTGATGCTGTCAATCGAGGTCTTACTTGGTGGTGCTGGAGAGATCCATCCTCCGGTCATCGTCCTCGTCTGAGCTGCTGCTGCTGTCATCGGAGCCGGAGGCCTTCGGCTCCGGCCGCTCCTGACCGGACAGCAGTGTGGCCGACTGGAAGAGGAGGCAGGCGATCGTTGGAGGAGACCAAAATAAACCACGTTTAAAAGCACAGAAAAGCACCTGTGTCAAAAGGTTTCGTCTCAGTGGCCCCTTAACAGTGTGTGTTATGCACAGCACAAAGTGCCACATAATTCAGCACTTTTAAATCATCTGTCATTCTAACTAGAGCCAATAGAAAATTTGTCTCCAGGAGTTATCAAAGAAACATATTAAAGGTGCAACACAGTCACAATAAATTAAACATTACAGACAGCAGTGCAGCATTTACTGAAATAAAGTTCATATAAATGACTGAGCAGCTACAGTAACTACAGCTGCTGTAGGCGATGACATCACCACAAAAAGACTTCTGAGAGTAAATGTTTGAATCTCAGGATATACTGAACACACACTTCTGGCTGACTCGGGGTAAATCACTGCACTCAAACTCTGGACTTTACTACATAACTGCAGCAACAACAAGAACTAATGAGTAACTGAGAGACACACAAACAGTTACCTTGACAAAGCATCCATACAGCTTATCTTTGGCCAGCGTCGCTTTCCTTGGCTTTTTATTGGAGATCATCCCGCCCTCTTCTTCTGCAGTCTTCTTCAACTTTATACCATTCTGTCCCAGAGACCAGAAAACACTGATGTTTCACAACAGGCCGAACCAGCTGCTTGCCCTCGGAGCCGTCAGTGACCGAGGATGATGTTAATGTCATGGACCTTAACACGCTGTCAGAGGCGGTGCTGCTAAAATTCTCACAGGGCCCCATCACAGAAGCTAAAACAGAGCTGCATTCAGCCGAATATGGATCACGAATCAAAAAGGTAAATAAATGAGCAGGACATAACAGGTGATATAACAGGTGAGTATTTCATTAAAAGCATCCTGCATTTAAACACGAGAACTACAGACGAGCTGGAATAAACAGAATCAGGCTGCAGTTTCTCTCCAGCTGCCCAATAACTGCATCAAGTGTGCAGATTATTAGAAAGTTACAGACAATAACACACCTGCTGTCTGATGATGATGATGGTGGGGCTTCTGAATATCTGACAGACCATAAATGGTAAGAAGGGGATGGTCATGATTTTCATGTCTTTATTAATTAATGCTACAGCTATTATGTGTTTTCAAACACACATTTTCTCTTGTTTTTAAAAGGCACCTGGAAGCATGTGTGAGGCGGTGCAGCCAGGAGATGGCAGTAATGCACCTGAAGCTGTTCAACATTAAAGAACAAAAAAAAAAATCTGTGAAAAGAAATAAAACTGAAGCCCAGTGAAAGCTCTGCCGCGTGGAGCTAAAACAGCTCAACTCCCATTTGAGAGCAGAAGGGAGGCTGGGTGGGTACCTGATCCGACTCCACCTGCAGACTGGAGGAGGCCTTATTGAAGACATGATCCCACCAGTGGAAGCTGAACTGCTCCCCTTCTTTATGGCCAACCTGGCAGAAGAAATGACAGGTTTCAGGTTAAGGCCTGCTCTGACATCAGTGCATACACGTGCTGCAGGAGACACATTGAAACACCACTTACTCCTCCTTTGTCACATTTCACTTTGACCTTGATGGCCTCCGATATCCCATTTTCAGCTCGACCCAGGCCTTTACCTGAGGACAGAGAGGACTGAGATCGAACCCTTCAGCTGCTGCTTTAACGTCTGCGTGACAAAGATGGAAACGTTACCGTGCTCCCAGCCGTGACGAAGGAGTTGCTGCTCCGCAAACTTCAAGCCACGACTTTTCTCTGGAACAGCTTCTGCCATCTGCACCAAAGGACAGAAGCAAGTAAGCAAAACCGCTGAGAGCTGACGTCCTGTTTTCAGCACGCGGGACTCAAACAGCCATCGTAACCAATCAGTTCCAACAATCTTTACTATAATCAGTTAACTGTTTCTGGAGTTTTAGCTTCATAAATGTGAGGATGTTACCAGCTTTCTGCACCTTAATAAACAAAAACATGTTACACCTGAGCAACTGAAACCTGCACTTAATATGTTCATATGCAGCATTCAAAGAGTGAGTGTGTGCTTAGCACAAAGATTTACTTTTATATTCAAGTTATATGAGAAGTTGCAGACTGCGTATTTCCTGCTGGGCTGTGCAGTGATTTGATAAAAGCAGGAATGAGCAGAGAGCTCCTGAATGCTTGGATGCTCTCAGATCCAGAGTGTGAGGGTGCACACCTCTCTCCCAGCAAACCACCTTCTCCTCCTCACCCCGGGGTGACACAATCCCCCGGGGTGAGGATAGGAGGAGAGACTTTAAAATGAGACACAGCTAAAGGCTGAAAATAAGCGAGTCAGTCACAAACACACAGCATCTGTGCGTTATCATCAGTTTCAGTAAGTGTGTGTTTCTGTCTGAATAATAATCACCTGAAAAACAAACCAAGCTGACTCTGTGCTGTTTGAAATGAGCCTGCTAATCATTTTGTGTGTCACGGTGTGACCTGTGTGTTGTGCCTGGTGGGTTTCAGGGGTTCATTTTTTTGCAGTATTAACACGTCTGCTTAATTAAACTGCAGTTTTAAATGTGCCACAGAAACACAGCTGACAGCGTGACTGGGCTGTTATTCCTTTAGGACCCTTCACATGTTTAATACAGCAGAACTTCAGCGAGTCGTTGTGACCAAAGTAATCCTGTAGAAAACCTCTGATACCGGATCAGCTGCGCACAGGCGCCGGTGTTGTGCCAAAAAGTGATCGGCTGCCAAAAAGTGATTGCCAGAAAATGATTGCTTATATTTAAACTGTTGTAAATTACGCCCTTCATAAATCCTACTGACTACACTCTATTCACCAATATAAGCAAAGACATTACACATAAAAGCACATAGAAACATCGGAAATCACTTTATGGCAGCCGATCACTTTTTGGCACAACACCGACCTGAATTATGAATGCTGTCCCAGACTTCAGTACTAAAGCACACACGCGGGTCTGAGGACGGTTAAACACGGACACATCTTCCTGCCATCACCGACCTGCTTCCTTCTTTGTGTGTGAGTCGCTCTTTAAACCCGACAGGAAGCGCCGATGCTAACAGCTAAAGGTTTCACAGCCGCTCTTCGGCCAATCTTTCAGAAGACAAACTCCGCAGAAACAAAGAGCCCACAAACCTCAGGACGCTTTATTCCACTCACGGAAACCCTGAAGACTGGACACGCGCAGCTGCGTCAGCGGGTAGCCATGCGGTGCCAGCAGAAGGCTGACATGACACCGGAAACACGTCACGGCAGGCAGCGGATATTTCATAACTTTATTAACAATTCTACCTTTATGAAAGAACTGAAGTGCTACTATCATCTTATTGCCTCATCCATCAATGCAAAAGCTATAAAAACCGTAAATTTGTTACACAGATTTAATATCCTGTAACTTATTTAATTTCTCATCACTGTATGCTTAAAATCCCCCCTGGCATGTTCTGTTTTTTATTTGTTTGTTTGTTTTGATTATGTTATGTTAATGCTCTGAGAATGATTAATAAAGACTTAAAAAAAAACTTTATTAACAATTAATATGTACAGAAGTCCTTCATATCTCTGCCTAACCCTAACCGCGTGTTTCTGTCTGAGATCAAACATGTTTTTAATAACTGTACTAACGAACTAAAACTATTTCTCATTTATTATTTTTCATTTATTATGTCTGTATTAAAATATATTCTATAAATAAAATATTCTAAATTCATATAAGAAAGTTTTAGAAAAACAAACCAACAGACATTATTATTATTTATTCTGAAAATAAATAACAAACTCTTTACTTTTTTTTAGCCTCACTTTTTATTTTTTTTTCATATATATAAATCAAAGGGAGCGAACAAAAACAAACTGTTATGTTACAATTCTGTCATTAAGACCCAAATAATATTTAACACATATAAAGTGATTTCATGTCCTCTCCTGCTGCAGTGTTATTATATTTCAGCACAGGAAACATGTATAAGGAGTTTTTCCCCAGTTTGTCTTTTCTGTTTTAACTCTCAGTGTTATTATGATTTATTATATGTTATTATGTATCTATGGCCACTTTGTCCTCTAATTTCTGTACTCTAAACATATTTATACAGTTACTGTAATGTTTGAATGCTCTTGTTATCAATAAATAATAATGGAGGATGGCTTTGATACTGAGTGCACAAAAACTATTACCTGGTAGATTCTCTTTAAAAACTTGCCTGCATGTGAACAGTTTAGGGGGAAGCCTGCCAAAGTACCTAAATTCATATTTTCCTTCAAATTCAACCTGATACAAAGTTTATATCTATGAAAATTCTTAAAGTTATGCTGGGTTGAAAGAGCTTGTCTGTTTCTGTGGAGGATAAAAAGATACAATCACAAAACACCACAATGTCAGAATGTCATACTGGAAACATGACATCGAGTGAAGCATTTGGAGGTGCAAACATGATCATTTCATAAATAAATAAAATAGATTCAGCGATGATCGACGAAGGATGGCTTTCACTCTGGATTTTAGACTTAAGCAGAAAGAATTTACCTGGTAAGTTCATTTTAAAGCAGTAAGTTTATGATGCAGGGCTGACACACACACAACCAGTCACACTCACCTTCAGCCCCCCCACGACCCTGAAAAGGATGAGTGGAAGAAAATGGATGGATGGAAGTTAACACGTGTAATGTTACGTAGTTTCTGCTTTCAGGTGTGTAAAATCCTCTCGCTCCACTTCAGCCTTCACCGGCTCGTTCCAGGGAAATATTCAAACAAATAATATTAAGATAAGATGAGATAAAACTTTAATGATCCCACGACGGGGAAATTTGCGCGTTACAGCAGCTCAGTACAGAAAACTAAAAATAGAATAGAATAAAATAAAATAGAAAAACACTATACACATATACATAAGCACTATATACAGAAAATATATAGTCAATACACACATGTACATATACACACATATACACACATCAAAACACTATATACAGATATCAAAATATTATATACATTCGTAGCCGGTAAGGTACACAGCATACACGGTATGCATTATATGGGTGAGTGTAATAAATAAAATGTATCTGACTGTATGGATAAAGTGATGGCAGAGGAGGTAAAGTGTCCAAGTGACTCAAGACATTATGATGTGTTATACAGTCTAACTGCTGTTGGGATGAATGAGCTGTGAAAGCGCTCCTTCCTGCAGCGAGGATGTTTCAGTCTCTGACTGAAGGAGCTGCTCAGCTCACCCACGGTCTCATGCAGAGGGTGATGGGGGGTCCATAATGGATGTCAGCTTTGATAACATCCTCCTCTCACCCATCACCATCACAGACTCCAGAGGACATCCCAACACAGAGCTAGAGCTCCGCACCAGTTTGTCGATCCTGCTCCTGTCCCTTTCGGTGCATCCACCCCCCCAGCAGGCCACTGCATAGAAAAGGGCAGATGCTACCACTGAGTCATAAAAAGTCTTTAACAGAGTCCTGCAGACACCAAAGGACCTCAGTCTCCTCAGCAGGTGGAGTCGACTCTGGCCCTTCTTATACAGGACGTCTGTGTTTGTAGTCCAGTCCAGCTTGTTATTGAGATGAACACCCAGGTATTTGTAGGAGACCACTGTCTCAATGTGCTTTCCCTGGATGTTCACCGGTGCTGTAGGGGGTGGCTTCCTCCTGAAGTCTATGATCATCTCCTTCGTCTTGCTGGCGTTGATTTGGAGTGCGTTGTTCTCACACCAGCCGACAAAGTCACTGATGACCCCCCTGTATTCCTGGTTGTTCCCATCTGATACACATCCAATGATGGCCGTATCATCTGAGAACTTCTGTAGGTGGCAGTGGTCCGAGTTGTACCTGAAGTCTGAGGTGTATAGACTGAACAGAAAGGGTGAGAGGACCGTGCCCTGTGGCGCCCCCGTGCTGCAGACTACCACATCAGACATACAGTCATGGCACCTCACATACTGTGGTCTGTTGGTGAGGTAGTCGATGGTCCATGCCGTCAGCTGACTGTCTACTCCGGCTCCCTCCATCTTCCCTCTCAGTAGTGCAGGCTGGATGGTGTTGAAAGCACTGGAGAAGTCAAAGAACATGACCCTCACAGTGTTTCCTGCCTGCTCTAGGTGAGAGAGGGATCTGTGCAGCAGGTAGATGACGGCATCGTCCACCCCAATGCCGGGCTGGTAGGCGAACTGCAGGGGGTCCAGCGCTGAGCTCACCAGTGGGCGGAGGTGATGAAGGATGAGCCTCTCCATGGTCTTCATCAGGTGAGAAGTCAGGGCCACAGGTCTGTAGTGGTTGGACTCCCTGGGCTGTGCGATCTTTGGCACTGGAACTATGCAGGAAGTCTTCCACAGTTCAGGAACCCTCTCCAGATTCAGGCTCAGGTTGAAGATATGAAGATATGAAGATTAGATAATATTCTATGTGACTTAAATACTTTTCCTCTAAATATCACCTGATAATAGTATTTAAAGATATATGTGTGTGTGTGTGTGTGTGTGTGTGTGTGTGTGTGTGTGTGTGTGTGTGTGTGTGTGTGTGTGTGTGTGTGTGTGTGTGTGTGTGTGTGTGTGTCTTAAAACAACATTATGCAGGTTTGTTTTCTTTTTAAATGACTGATCCTGTGTATGAATCACCACAGTGTCAGTAGATGGCAGCATTTCATAGCAGAACATGAAACAATGAAGCGAGTGGTGGAAATCTGTTCTTTTATTGACATAAAAATGAGCCATGTTTTAAAAACTGGTTTTAATTTGGGAGTTTCTGCTCATTTAGACCTGCACACAGAGGAAAAACTGACCTAATGGCTGCACTCCTTCATGGTGACATTTTATAGAAGATTCCAGGTCTCCATGTTTCTCCATATTTCTGTTCAAATTATCAAAAACCAGATCACTGATAATAAAAGGACTCTAAACAGCAAACAGCACAGATTTTTTTTTAGCCTCTCTCTCATGGGCACAAAAACCAATTAACGCTGATTATCTGGATATGATATTTCAATCAGCAGCTGGAAGTTAACCATGAAACTGACAGAGCTCATCGGCTGCAGATGCTGGCAACGTGTTTCCAGGATGAAGAAACCAAACTGGTTAGAGTTCTGGGAATGATGTTTGCTGGGTGTGACAGACAGTTACACCCAGGATTGCTTCGCATTAGCAGATGTTTGTGCTCCTCAGTTACCTTTTCTGACCTCATCAGGAATGATGATGTCAGCCCCCCCCCCGTCAGTGTCCACTGCAGGAAACCATTTTATTTAGCTCCTGCTCTGGTTTCCTCGCTGTGAGGATGTTTGCTCCATCAGGTCTCCGTCCATGAGCTGCTTATCTGTGTCAGCACCCAGCGGGGGGGGGCATCCTGAACAGACTGGTTATCAGCTGTTTGGAGAGGACGGGGCCATCACACAGCTGTCAGTATAGCCTGTGAGAGAGACTGGTGCAGACATGCATGAAGAAAGAAGAGATGAAAACGGTGTGGAGAGGAAGCCTTTGTTTTTAGGATTCAGGTGAAGCGTCTCAATTCCAGGTGAGAAAAATCTCCATCCTACAGGATACACTGACATCTGTGATCTGTGGCACAACTTTATGGAAGATCTTCAACTTTCAGTACCTCTGTGCACAAAAACAGGCCCATAAAGATCGTTTCCGGGTCTGGTATAAAAAAACTTCACTGGCCTACAAACATCAAGTCAGTCCACGAGCTTTTATTGGCTGGGAGCAAACCTGTGGACAGGATCCTGCTGGAAAGGATCAAATCAAAGTTCAGCTATCACCAAAGTTCAGTTGTTCACATACTTTTGGACATACACTACACAGACTTTAACAAGTAAACTGGTCCACTGAAGTCTCCTCAGCCAATAAGATCTCTGATTTCTATTGAAGGAATAGTTTGATATCAATGAGGCAGTTTGCTTTCATGGCAAGAGCATAAACTGTATATCAAAGATGGAGGTCCTACAATGAAGCTCGAGTGATGTCACTAATGTGGACTTTTGAAATGCAACATGCAGTGAGGAGTGAATCCTACTGAGAAACTGAGCACGCTGCAGGAGCACGGTGCTCCTCAGAAGGTGGAGCACCCTGAAGCATACCTTTAGCCTCTTATTTTCACTCTGATGGGGAGCATAGTGTTAGGAGTGTTTACTGTTCATTGAAGGAACTGAAGGTTGGTTGATTTTCTTTTTATAACCATACTATCGACCCCTGCTGGCCATTAGAAATGGCTCAGGTTTAAGGCACCTGAAGCCTGTTTTAAAGTACTGCGTATTTGGAGTATTTGGAGACAGTGGAGTTCACCCCAAACAGGAGAAGTGCAAAAAAAACTCTGTCACTCTGTTTCTCTTCACTACTACAGCACAGGTAAGAGTAGCCCACAGACACTGCCCCCTGGTGATGGTAAACAGCTACAACATATAGATCACAGGTTTCTTCTCTGCAGTATTTGATGCTTCATAAATTCTTATCTAAACATCATGCTGTCCTGGTTAATTGTTACATCCAATGAGGAAAAACACCAATAAATAGATAGAAAAAATAGAACTATTTCTTTTTGTGCAAATAAACAGGTTTTTGGCTTTGAGATTAAAAGGCCAGCTGTGCATCACAGTCCAAAACTGCTATTTTTGTTTTTGAGGGGAGAAGCAGGAGGAGCTGGTTTTAAACAGCCTCTGAATGTTTAGGCTCTGTGGCCACGTGTTTGGTTTCTCTGTCTAGTCCGAGCTCTCTTGTCCAATCACATCCATGTGGAGGCTCAGCCACGTGTTAGCAATAGCTGATAGCACTTCATGCTCTCGTCCCAACACAGTGACTGCTGAGGCTCCATGAAACTAACATGGCAGCAGCCAAAATGGAGCCTCAGTATGGGGAGTCTCAAACTAGTGGATGATGTCACTGTGTGCAGGTTCATCATTTATATACAGTCTATGTGTGGAGAGGAAAAAGAAGGATGGTCTTGTGGCATGGCACTAGATAACTCTTGGTTATTGATGATTAGTTCCATTGTGCATTTCTGAATAGTGACAAAATCTTGGCCCAGTTTTCCCGGATACACAGGAATCCCTAAAAGAGTGGCAGTTGCTCCAGGAGGTTAGAGCAGCAGTCTATCCAGCTGGTTTCCAGCTCCAATAATTCTCCCAATAAACATATTTTAGACTATTTCTGGATTTTTGTCATTTCCCAGCTGAGACCTGATTAAACTTTTCTGTGTTGTTCATCTATTCATCTATCTATCTATCTATCTATCTATCTATCTATCTATCTATCTATCTATCTATCTATCTATCTATCTATCTATCTATCTATCTATCTATCTATCTATCTATCTATCTATCTATCTATCTATCTATCTATCTATCTGAGCTGTATTTTTCCACCTGCACACTCGCACTGAACTGCTTCTTTTTCCAGGTATGATCCCTCTGGAGCATTTATTCCTGAACTTTTCCAAAGCACACACATTTACACATGAACTTGTGGAGGCCCACTGAAGACAAAAACAACTCCCAGCCTCCCTCCAGACCCCCCTCCTCTCTCCCAAACCTCCTCTATGCCCTGTCCCTCCTTCTCCTTTCTCCTCCTTTCTCCTCCGCTCTCCGTCCCCTCGCTGTCACACTTTTTCCAGTTTCTTTGGCCCCACTTTCCGACCCTCCCCCGTTTGGAACAAAGTGGGCTCATTATTTTTTCTCTCTTCTAAATGTTTGTCCGGCTTGAAGATCCTTCTAAGTGTGTGCGGGCTCTTTCAAACAAACGCCGTTTTTCTTCGGAAGTCGCCGTTTCGTTGAGCTCTGTCGGCTGCAGAGAGTCTGCGTGTTCGGGGCTGAAAGGTGAGTAAAAAGCTGTCAGTGGTGTTTTTAAAAAGCGAAGATATTTGAATGCGTTAATGATCTGTTAATGAAGCCGCCTTTATTTCTGCGCTGCTGTCACTGTATTCATATAACGGGATGCAGTGTAATAACACCGTCATACGCGTGGACGAGCTTTTACTCTCGATACTCTAAGTCCATTTTGAGACAATACTTACAGATTTTTACTCATTATATTTCCACAGCATCCAGATTTGTAGCGTTTTTATATTTCTCTGAATACTTCCTCTGCTTCTGCTTTCATCACATAACTCAGTTTTAAAGCGTTAAAGCTCCAGTTACGGAGAATCATTTCATACCGCTTTATTACAGCATAACTCATTTTAATATGATCGGTGAGCCTGTCCTATAACTTTGTTTGTTGAATCATAATCAGCAACAGTAACTCCATCATGGAGTGAAGCCTGGAGGAGATGTTTCTACATATAATAAGTGGAAGCATCATATCCAGATAAACAGATCAATGTAACGATGAAACGGAAATGAGGCGCGCACTGAGCTTCAGGGAGCACCAACACTCTTAGAAGTAAGAATAGAGTAGAAGTCAGTTTCTGTCTCTACTGTTAAATCTACTCATTATTAGACTTCACTGTAGCCTTCTGCTCCTGCAGGTCAATATTTGTAACACTTCTTCTGGATGTGACATCAGAAGACGACCTGTGTTCAGCCAGATGTGTACAGAAAAACGTTTTACTGCTCATTTCAGTTCAATGGAAATCATTTAATGACATGTTCCGTTCTGTATCCGTCTCACAAAGCAGTGATTGGTGGTGCAGGTGTGAGCACGGTCGCCTCACAGTGTGAATAAAAATGGGCCTAAAGGTGTGTTACTGGCTATCCGCTGATTTTATATATTTTAACTAGAGCAGCATTTGTATCGAGCTTTCCTTCGCATGGATATTCCGGGACACCCACAGAAAACCCACCGGGTTCGGGGTTCGAGCCTTTCTGGGGTTTGAACCCAGAATTTTATGCCACATAACTTTAAGACTGGTGCCACAAACCACCAGGGTACAAACAGACAGCAGGGTACTCCGGGGTGAGAAGCAGTCGCGTCTCTGCACACAAACAGCTGTCACACATCATCAGAGTTTTAATTAAAGCACGTGTTCAGATGAACTTCTGGCACCGGGTCACTGCTTTATGCACTTGCTACACTTTTCCTGCCGGGTGTTTTTTTCCTGGCGTCTCCGCCTCTGCTTTGAAAGCTTGTCCAACTGCTATCAGGAGAGAGCGTGACTCAGAGAAGCTCTGCTCCTCTGGCACGTTTCCCCCATCGATTCATCGCAGAGGCAGTTCTGCTCTTTCCTCGACCCTCCTTCTGCTCTTCCTCTCTTCTGTTTGATCTTCATTAAGTCGTTCGCATTTAATCCCCATCCTGGAACACCTCCGGGTCACTGAGGAGCCGCGATTCCAGCCAATGAAACGTGGCGGCGAGGTGGCTGCGGGAGCAGGGCTGCGAGTGAGTCAGATTTCATGTCCCGTTAGTGAAGCTAATGAGAGGAGGCAGATGGAGTGTTTTCTCTGCAGATGTGAGCGGGTGCAGTGGACTGTGTGTGAAGACAGTAACACATTAATGACTCCGGTATGAAAGAGTCAGCTGATTAAAAGGAGTATGATTACACTGATCATTTCCTCATTCTGATTTGATAGAAGAGAGTGCAGGCTGTGTGTGTGTGTGTGTGTGTGTGTGTGTGTGTGTGTGTGTGTGTGTGTGTGTGTGTGTGTGTGTGTGTGTGTGCGCGTGTGTGTCTGAGCCACTAAAAGAGAGACGGATGGAAAAAGGCGCTTGTTGATAAACTGACATGTTTATAGTTTAGAGCTATGAAATGTTGAAGCGCTGCACATGGATGTGTACTGTTTTGGAAACAAACTGCTCATTTCTTTCCCTCAGCAGAGACGTAAAGTCACCATAAATCCAGCAGTTATTGTCTGTGACGTGTGAATGAAAAGCTTTTTGATTAAGGGGCCCTGACATCTTTCGACTCATAAACATCTGTGAGGAAGGCGAGATATGATTAACTATCAGAGTAAATCTCAGCCACCTGGTCTGGACTCCTGACCTCACATCTGCTCTGGCAACCAAACTCCTCAGGAAGTCTCTGCCTGCAGACTGAACTCTCCTTTATGCATCTACAATTATTCCTAATAGCTCTGTGCCATTTTTTTAAATAGATAGTTAATCAGTAAGTTGTTTTCTGCGTGTGGAAACTGACTGAAATGGAGCATCTTTGTCTTCACATGAGATCCCCATTGGCTGAAGGAGTGTCTGCCCTCTTCCTGACTGTTTCAGCCATCAGTGCTATAACAGTGACCCGTTTTTTCTCTCTGGTCAACCAACAAAAATGGTCTCCCGTCTGACAGCAGGAGATGCGGCTGACTGAACATCTGTTTGTCCAGGAGAAGACTTGATTTCAGACGGGCTATTGGATTTGCTTTGGTTAGAGAGGACACTGGCCAGAGACACACAGAGATGAAGTGGGAATAGAGGAAAGCAGGGATCAGGTTAAGAGTTACTGGATCCTTTGGTGCCTGGACTCTTCTAAGATTTATTGTAAGACCACAGGGAGCGGCCCGAGCATCTGCACATTGTCTTTGGAAAGCCACAACTTTTCTTGACAAAGTCATCCTCGATGGTCGCACACTACAATGTGACATCGCCGCCTGAAGGCTCTGTTTGCATTATCCATCAAAGCACGGATGCTACCTTATAGAGTTACCACCTGCTCACTGATGCTTGCAGCCATGCTGGCGCTGCTTTTGATTTAGAGTCATGCCCTGACTTTACCTGCACTTATATGAAATATCTCAACATCACACAAAATTAGCTGCAGACATTCATGGGTGTGACTCTTTAGACTGCGCTGTAGTGGACTCACGAGGTGACCTAATAGTATCGTGATGGCTGTGTGATGTGCGCCTAAGCAGAAACCTCTGGGCCGAGAAGTGAAGTCAGTGCAGAGGTGCTACAAACTGTAGTTCCTGCTGGTTACAGGAGTCAAAATGCTTTGCAGCAAAAGTCAGATGTGTGCACAGAGCAGTGTTGTGTTTGCATATACTAGAACACCCCCTAAGCAATCAGCTGCTCTTGTCATTTATTAATTAATGCATAAGTCTCTGATTAATTTCCATATCCAAAGTCTTCTTGGTTCTGAGTGATGTTCAGTCACTTGGAGAGTTTGTGCCTGTTTTCTGTGACTGTGTGGACTGAGTTTAGATTACAGAACACAAACGCCGCTCAGAGTACTCAGCCGTGGTATCTACAGCTATTCGTAACACTGTATGATCTCAGTTCATGAGGATGGTGGTGGTCAGGAGTTCACAGGTCAAAGGGTGACATCACTGCCATCAGAACATTGCAAGTTATGAATGTAACCATGGAGCTGTTAGACTTAAACTCAGTGAAGGGAACTGAGAGCGCTGCTGCATTGTTGCTGACCGCCGATCATCAGTGCTTCTTTCTTCCCGGATGATGACCATGGAAGATCGGGACCGGGAGCTGTGTCTGTGGTCAGAGTACGCAGAACGGCTCCGGTGGTTGAAAACAATTTATTCAGTACAACGAGTGCACAAGGTTCAAACTTTCAAACCCAATAAAGTAACTGCTCCTTCGTTACTGATTACCTCAGCTCTGTTTTCATATCTCATCTCGTTCCCAGCTAGTTCCACATTATCCTCACACCAAAGTGGGACATTAATTCATCCTGGCCAATCACATAAATATTAATGTTTGCACCCTTAATATGGAGCAACTGAACCATCTGAGGTCTAAGTCATCACTGGCAGTGACCCTAACTGTCCAGCAGGGCAAGGGTTCGAATCTAGGTTTGGAGTCATCACCGGAGGTCTTTCCTGGTTACTCCTCATGTGTGTTTTAATATGTATACATATAAACATGCATCATACTGCAAAGGGCTACATGCTGGTTTATAATCAAATAATTGCAAATAAAATCATATAATTATCAAATATCAGCATTTTACAAGCTAAACAAAGATGTGGATACACTTTTGGTTGGAAATATTAATTTTCCGCTCATACAGCATTTTTTTACTCAAGCAGCTCCAGAGATCGAGCGCTCAAAATGTTCACATTTAAATCATTAAAATCACCTTTTATGATTATGTCAAATGATCATCCTACTCATCTGCTCCTGTCATGTGTCAGTGATGAAGTCTTCCTTATCAAAGTTAAGATGTAAAACTGTGCCTGTCGCAGCTCTAAAAGGTTGTTTTTGATGTATAAATAGTCCAAAGGAAAAGGACAGAGCAAAGGGAATTCAAAAGAAGGTTGAATATTCCTACCACAGGCTTATATAAGCCATTCAACCCCATGTGCTTTGCAGCCGTGCAAATAATTTGGAGCAGATTGGGCCCTCCAGCTCAGGGTTTGTGCTGTGGAACGTGAACAGCTTCATTGGGCTCCGGCTCAAATAACCAGCCATAAAAAGTCGAAGTCGGGGGGTTTGGGGGTGGAAATGAAGGAGGAGCTGAGAGTGGGTTGATGCAGTGACCACAGACTACTTGAACTGTGGTGAGGGTCTTTCCTGAAGTTGCTTATGTTGGTGGTTGGTGGGTGGTGTCCTGGGTGGTGGGCGGTGCAGCCGTGGAGACATTGTTCGTTAAGATTTCGTGGGCTTTTGCTGGTGTCTGTGTCTCTGCAGGATGCCTGGAACCAAGTGAAACCTGAGATGTAGAATTAGAAGAAAGATGGCACCAAATTCACGGGGCCTT
This sequence comes from Archocentrus centrarchus, assembly GCF_007364275.1. NCBI lineage: Eukaryota > Metazoa > Chordata > Actinopteri > Cichliformes > Cichlidae > Archocentrus > Archocentrus centrarchus. The sequence goes on from NC_044361.1 coordinate 773,129, forward strand.
CTCGCTTTGTCTCCTTCACTGCTGTTTTTGTTCTGTCTCGTTACAGCTCCTGAAATCAGCTGTGCAGACGGTGTTTATTTCATCAGCTATAAGACAAAATATCATGAGGTAACCATACAAGACGAGAGGGCTGCATGTGAAAAATAAATGGCCTTTATGTCATGCTTGGCACCGCGCAGACACGGACTGCTGCGTGATGTTTTTCTTGAGCTCAGACCCAGATCCACTCCACCAGCTGTGTTAAGCTTCGAGTCGTCCATCTTGCGCTTTATGAGGGACTTATTTTCTTCATTTTTCCAGGCCACTTCTGAAAGACAAACCTGGGCCCCAAAAGGCAAAATGAGAGATTCTTACTATTTGACAGCACATCTATTATTCAAAACAACAACACATGCTGAGTGAGGAAAACAGAGCCGTTGGTGGGAAAAGGGCACTGAGACGTCAAGTGGGCTTTGCTGTTGGAAAATGTGAGAGCAGCAGGTCCGATAACACCTTTCAAGGATTCTCTTTTGTGCGTCTGACTTTTTTTCAATCCAAATGGGTTTTGTTTACATGCCAGAGGAAACCAGTGTTGAGATGCAGACCTGGATGTACATTCAAGATGTTTCCTATCTGCTTCCTATTGTTTGTCCCAGCTTTCATGCCTGCAGTGCTCTGCCATGATGAGTGAAGCCAGAGCAGAGACAGAGTGGACCTGTGGGAATGTGTGGTTTAGTTTAGCTTAAATGGGCTTCTGCCCTGTGCAGGAAAATCTAAGAGCTGAAGGGCTGAAATTATTAGTTGCAGACAGATGATAATGAAGCAGAGATTTGTAGTCAGTTAAAGAATAATGAGAAAAGCATGCTATTTTCAAAGACATAATCAATAAAGTGTTGATAAGACACTCAGCGGTAGCTTCTGAGTTTGCGATGTGTTAACCACAGAACTGCTCACTTGGCTCGCTCGTTAATTGGTAAATAGTTGAAACGAGTTTGCAGCAGTGGTTGAAACCCCCGGAGAATCCTCACTGTGATAAAAACCCCTCTGTGACCACCTGCTGCGTTTCCTGCTGCTTCTGTTTGCCTCTGGGCATCCAGAAAAAGAAAAGCTGTTTCCCCTCAACTCGTGAACATCATCACAGGATGACGGGCTCCTGCACCCTCTCTGCCTCCTGCCACCGTCGCCGTTTGCCCAGGATGTCCTGCATGGTGGCTCGACTCTGGCTCTGCTCTCCTCTCTGCTCCCCGTCTTCCTGCTGTGTTGGGCTGATATGAGAGTGTCACTGCAAAAATCCCCAAGAGACAAATGTGTTGCACAATGCCCACGACCGTGCCAGGGCTTTCAATTAACTAGAGCATGTTCTGCAGAGCCTACTTTCATCTTTCATTAGCCGCAAGGCAGCCAAACAGAGTGAATTAATGGCAGCACCTGTGGGGGCTGAAACGTTTCAGTGCAGCGACACTGCTGGGAAAAGCACAGAGAAACAGACTGAGTAAAGGAACATCTTGGAGAGTTCACCTTCAGGGTAGGACACGTGGCTCAGGTTTTTCAGTGAAGAAAATAAGCCTCAAACTTCCAGATGCTTGCAGAATGAGGCCCATCTGGAGAGAGGGAGTTTGGGGCTATATGTGAAAAAATGGCTCTAAAGTGATCACGTTAATAAGTTACAGGTTTCCACCTCGTCCTCCAGAAAGGCAGCACAACATGTGCCAGTGGTAGGACTGTAAATCACAGTCTTAACTTCTAGGAATTTACTGTCCCACGCTGGACTTCCTGGAAATAGAGGTAGAGAAGTAAAGCCAGAGGAGATAATCGCTGATAAGGACTCTGGTGAACTGTACCTGGCTTACTGCTGCTGCTGCTGCAGTGGGTCCAAGGCGGTGGTGTTATCTGGCTACCATAGTTACAGCAGATCACACTGGGCTGCACATCTGTCATCCAGCATGGAGCTCCCACTCCCCTCACATGATGGCTCTAACACCCTGCATGCACCAACACCAGTGTTTGCTACGTCACTGATTCACAGCCTGAGGCCGAGGTCCTGAGACACTTTAGTCCAGTGGGAGAAAAAAGCTGACAGCAACAAACCACTCAAATACATGATTTTAATTATTCATTTTAATTATATAATAACACTTCATAGCAGTCAAATACAGTTTTAAAATGATTGTTACTGTATAGTTGAAGACATTTTTAGCTAAACATGCTGGATATGAAATCTACAACTACAATTATTATTTATGATGTTGGAAACAGTTTGATAAAATATGAATAAACCAATGAAAATGTTTCCTCAACATGAACAAAAAAGATAAAAGAAATTATCAATAAAAACTTAAAGATTATTTTAAACGTATTATAGCAGCTGAAATTATGAATAAAATGAAACTGCAGGCTTAGCATAGCCACATAAACTAAGTAGCTAAAATTATGAATTAAAAGGAAGTTATGAGTTAAAAGTATGGTTACAGTTACAGTTTACATAGATGAACAATCATTTATGAGATCAAAAAGTTCGATCATAGATAAAGTGAAGTCAGTAAACACAAAGAATCTGCTGCACAGAGTAATAAAAGCAGGAGCTGTGGGAGTGAAATGGTCAATAGCAGCATAACTCATACACCAGTCCAGAACCTGTTTAAAATGACTAACCGGATAAATGTGAACATGAGATGAAGTGTCCATGAAAGGCTTTGTGAGTCCATCTCATTTTGACTGTTGGGTTTTCTCTGTATGATTGTAGGGTCTTTACCCACAATACAAAGCGCCCTGAGGCGACTGTTTGTTGTGATTTGGCGCTATATAAATAAAATTGAACTGAATTGAATTGAATTGAATTTGACCGGGCTCTGGGGGCATGTCAGATGGGAACAGCTGGAAACCCCGTGATAAATCACAGAAGCACCGAGTTCAGTTTTATTTCTGTAAAGAAAAATAGCTCTTTAGGTTAATCTTTGGAGCAAACAACAGAAAAACATCAACAACAGCACAAAGAGAGCCACAAGAGCGCAAATGGCTTCCAGCTTGTAGCAGAGAAAAAAGCTGAAATCCACTCGCATTCGAAGTGTTGTCTTAATCGAATCCAGATGTGGCAGGGTTCAAATCTGTTACTGTAAATGGCTCTCTGTTCCATACAGCAGGGACTCAAAGACTCATATAAAAGCTGCTGCATGGGAGCGTTACCCGCAGTATGAAATATGTTGTTCTTTAATCTGCTATCACTGCCCACGATGTTACTCAGACACCACATTCAGAGGCATCAGGATAATGCTGCTGGTGGCCAGACCCCCCAAGAAGGTCATAATTTACCCCAAATAATAAAAAACAAACCCTGAACCGTCACAGCAGTTCTCATACAGTAGGGCCTGATGGGCTCAGAGAAGGAGTCCTGTCCCATCACCGAGAGGCTGAACATGACCTTCGTGTTGAAACTTGTTCAGCTTCTGTGCTTGTAGTAGAGTTTGGACACGAGCGCGCCCGCCACAAGGGTCAAGACCACAAGAGTGAGCGATCTGCAGGCTCTTCAGCCAAAATAAAAGTCATCATGGAAAGAAAAAGAGAGGCGGTGTGCCTGTGCGAGTCGCAGCAGGCACGTCTGTGTTTATGACGGTGTTGAATGGGGAGTTTTGTGCTGACTTGGCAGTTTGAGGTGCTTTCAATGGTTCAGTGTTTCCCGTTAGTGGCTGCAACGTGATCGCCCGTTTCCCCTCGTAAGAAACGACAAGTCGGACGAGTGATTGGAGAACGGCACGCCAGCGATAGACCAGCAGGCAGCAAGATGGATTCAGACTGGATTTGCATATGTCACACTTCCAGATGTGCATGATGCAAAGACACCCTACAGCTGTTATTAGTCTTAAATTAGCATATCAATATTTGATCTGTTAGTAAAATATTTGCTGGATTTTGTGAGGCTGGTATTACAAACACACCAACACCAGCAGTAAGCTGATTCTTCCCACAGTCCTGCAGGACCTGCTCGTCTTCTGTTGCATGGACTCAGCAGTCTCTCCGGACCTGGTAACTAAAGCTCCCCTGCACGCTCTGATTCAGGATGCACAGCTTCTCATCATGTCAGGAATATTTGGCTTTTAAATAAGATATATAATAATATCTTATTTTAAACTAATAATCTGATGAAGAGCTTCATGATGCAGACATTATCTTACACAGTTTTCATGTGTGCAGATATGATGAAGCTTTGAAGAGCAGCTCTGTACACCTGAGTGATTACTGAGTCTTCAGGGATCATAAGGCTTATGAAGATGACCTGAGATTATTGCTGAAGAGAGGAAAATGTTTGTGGCTGCAGGAGTCGATACTTTCATCGCAAGAACCTCACATTTATCGGCTCAGCAGCCCTGAAGGTGTAAATGAAGTCACTGTGGGTTTGTCAGGTAGCACAGACTTAATACCAACAGTACCAGCTGTGGGGGTTCTGGGGGGGTTCTGGGACCTCGGCTCTCTTTTTGTTCTGTATTCAGTTTTTTCTTTGTTTTCAGGAATTTTTGGCTCTTTTGATTTGAGTTCTTGTTTGTTTGTAAGTCTGGACCAGAAGTTTGGTCGACTGTGGAGGAAAGTTCAGAGCGGCCACGAGTCTGTGGTCTTCTCTGGTCTTTGCAGTTCCTCGGAGCTCTGAGGTGTGCTTTTATCTCGGAGGGATGAATCATTCTCCACAAAGATGCACGTCTCTGCTTCTCAACACTTCATGTGGTCGTTTGTGGTCTACCTGATCTGGCTTTGCTGGCTCTAACCTTCCATATGAGCCAACCAGCTCACATCGGAGAAATCGCCTCTTTGCTCAGAATGACCTCGAACATTTGCTTTAATGCATTTTTTGGTTCCCACTGTCACGCTGCTGCTTACTCAGCAGCGTTGGCCTGGAAGCTAAATTTATAACAGGTAAAATAAATGACTGCAGGTTGATGAAAACAAAGGAAAGCTGGACATGCTCCTAATCTGCTGCAGAAATAGTTCATGATCAGGTTACAAGTCAGAAATGATGTAGTTGTTGTAGTTTTTAGCCAATGAGAGTAAAGTTTGTTTGGGGGGGGGGGGGCAGCATTTATTGCAGCAGGATGTTATACTGACTCACATTAAGGTCCAGCCTGTGATGAAACAGTGCAGCTCAGTGAGGAGTTTGGGGCTGATTTCATTAGTAATAACAGTTCTTTGCTGGTTTTTGACTTTTTATGAGGTTTGCTGACAGCAAGAACATTATTTAATGTTACAAATGAATCCTTTTCAGACCGAATGAAAACACTCACTTATGTTTGCATCGATGGGGAGAAGCTAAATTTAACAGTACCGCTGAACCACACAGAATTCATTAAGAACACATCCAAGACGGTCCCACAGTGACACAGATCAATGGAAGTTCAAATAAGCATCAGACAAAGGCCTAAACAAATGATCTCACACAAATTCAATAGCTATTTGTTTGTCTGTTTAATCTAATTATGGGCTTTATCCCCCTGATAAAGAAGCTACTCAGAGACAGCACTGACAGCTCGAGTTTGTGACCGCTGGAAGAGTTCCCTCGAGGCTCTCTCTGTTTTCATAAGCTCATCCCAACATTTCAGAGGTGCTTGACCTCGTGACCTGTTCAGGATATACTGCGTGCTGATAAAAATGAATAAAAAAGTGTTGGCTGTAGTTTCATTATGGGAAGATGAGCTACAGACACAGCAGCTGTGTTTCCCACAACTTTTTGACCCTGAAAGAAGAGGACAGAAAATTTGTTTGAGGCAATAATGAAATGAAAAGAAACATGTTAAGATTAGAGAAATCAAATTTCATGGTGGAAAAAACAATGAGGCAGAGCTCTGATGTTCACCGACAGCGTGATTAAATGTTACTGAGGGTTATGTGGTGACTCTTCATGGTAGAAGATGGATGGGCTTCCCCCGAGTCTGAGAGTCAAACACACGGGCTACCTGCTGGGAGGCAGCGTGTCTTCCTGCAATCACAGCCTGACTCGGCTCCCAAACGCACCAGTGCAAAGACGCCAAAACAGGGCAAATATGGTCTCACTTGCATGCGCCTGTCAGAAGCTGCAGATGAGAGCGCAGAGCCCGACTGACGGCCAAATAAAGACTGTTGCAATAATCAAACTGGACGAAATGAAAGCATAAATTACTTAATCAAAGTCAGCGAAGGAGAGGAGGTGCTTAACCTTTGAAGGGCCTGAGATGGAAGAACCGAGCTTTGGGGGGTCAATAAAGAAGTACACGCAGCACCGGGGAAGATGATCCATTTGAAACTGCTGTAGCTCAAAGCTGCTGTGAGCTGCCAGGAGTTAAAGCTGCTTTTGAAACAGATGCTAGACCTCCACTGTGACCAGTTTTCTGCAGGGAAATGAAAAAAACGACAGTTCAGAAAACAGGCTTAACTTGCCACAAGCCAAGTTTCACTCATAAGTAGAAGATCCAAGTCCTGGGAGGTGAAGGGATCATGAAAAATGAAGGTCTTGTTAGCTATCAAGAGCTGACCATCTGGGGACCGGCTCGATCCATTGACAGTGGGGTTCAGGGAGCACCGGGAGGTCAACCAAATGTGATCTAAGGACAGTCCATTAAAAAAAGGAACGAGGATCTGCTGTTGGGGGAGTGACCATGTAGTTTTAAACATTACCCTCCTCCCTGTTTTCCTTTGGGGACGAACACACATTAGCAGCCAAAGATTCACAGGAACAGAACAGGTGGAATAAAAGATCCTGAGCCTTCTTGAACCCGCCAGGTTTCACCTGAATGTTGGATATTACTTGGTGATCATGAGCCAGCAGAGAAGATACAGTTTGAAAGAAGGCAGATGTCAGGATGACTACAACCAGGACAGGCAGAACTGGTAGCACAGGGCTAGCCACACCCACAGGTGCTATCATCCAACAACTAACAGTCAGTCTGCACTGGTGGGCACCTGCAACACATCTCTTTGTAACAGTGGAGCCAACTCAGCTGCTTGCATTTTGTTGTGTTCCTATATAAAAGCATGGTAAGATGGCACCTGCCTGCGAAGGGTTGCAGACCTGGTCCCCGTCGTTCTTCAGAGGGATCATGTCAAAGGCAACAAGCCTGCAAAAAGAAGAGGAACTGAATTCATGTGTGATGTTTCACAATGTAGAAGATTATATGAAAACAGGGCAACAGATTTATATATGTTTAACTTCAGAGTACAGAGAGTTTCCTGAATGGCAGTGGTGGGGCAGTCAGACGGCAGTGTGCAGGAAGAGATGTGGAGGAAGTGCACGTCACCCTGAAACATGAAGTAATCTGACTTTCCATCAGATCGTTCAGGTGCCACAGCCGTCAGAAACATCCTGCTCTGATAGCTGCTGCAGGAGCCACTGCTGCTATTTTGTGGTCAATGGTTGGATTTAGTTAACAGCTCAGAGCTTGTTTAACTGTTTTCATGAGTAAATCTGTGGTTATCAGGACGCTGCACAGGCCAGAATCATCCTGTCCTCATTCATTTGGTCAGGAAAACTAATTCTGACAGTAAAAAGATTTCCCTCATTTTAAGGGTTTTAAGGTGGTTTAAAGAATCCATTTCCTGACTTTGTTGTTCCCACATGTCAGTGAATACTTTTTATAGTACAGTGATTTTTTTAAGTACTTGGATATTTGTCTAGAAGTAATTTGTGTGTGTAAAACAAAAAGGAATCTGATGCACTAAGCGAAGCCTGACAGTAGTGATTAAAAGTGACATAAAATGCTGATTATTCCTGTCATATTGATCCATCGGACTGAGTTGGCCTTCATGCTTTTTATGGCTCGTTGAAGAACTGGGTCCCAAACATCAATGTCAAAGGTCACAGTCACATGTTTGAGTATGCAAACGCCTCACTGTGGATGCAGATGTTAAAACATAAAACAGCCATTTTCTGGTGATTGCACACGGAGTGACTTTTCAAAGGCTTCTCGAGTTCATGTTTCTTATGAGCTGCAGTCTTGTAATGTTGAGGGTTTTCTCCTCTGTTCTTACTGTGGCCATTTACAATGCAACGCTATGTTTTATGGTCACAGTTTGTTTTTTTTTTGCTCCAGCATGATCCACAGAGCATTAGAGGGCATATAATTACAGCGCTGTATGGTCATGTCCCCCTGAAACCTCAGCTAAGGCCTCCATTTTGGGTTTTCCACCATTTTCACTCACTAAAGTTTGCATAAGACTCTCGTTTTAAAGAGGTCAGACATGACTTCAATCCGAGGTGTTCAGGTCTGTGTTTGTATTTATTTTGGTGGGCAGAGGTGAAGCGGGGCATTTATCACCCGCTTTGTTTTTCTGGACCTTTCTGACTCCTTTGACCAACGAGGCCACAGTCATCCAGCCTGTGGTTTTGGTCTGAGTGTGGCGGAGCAGGCGGCAGTTTGCACTGTGGCTCTACGTGTTGGAGCAATGCAGACACACACACACACACACACACACACACACACTCAGTGTAAACCACATCAGATGGCACACATCTGCACAAAGTAAACAGCCTGTGGTTGAAGAATGCAAATATTATTTATTTATGTCCCCAAAGATCATTCTTACATTTGCTTTCAGTGTTTTCACTGAACTCGTTTGCAGACGAGCTGTTACAGCACCGGAGCATCAGGAGCAGAATATTATCAGAGTATTAAAGTATCTGGAAGTATTACTGGCAGTTCACTGTATGACTGTAGGTGTGTGTATTCAAAGGGGGGGCTTTTGTCTATCTGTTTATTATCAGTGATAAATGACCCCCCCTCCCTGAGCCTGGTTCTGATGGAGGTTTCTTCCTGTTAAAGGGAGTTTTTCCTTCCCACTGTCACCAAGTGCTGCTCATAGGGGCTCGTTTAGACTGTTGGATTTTCTCTGTATTATTGGAGGGTCTTTACCTACAACATAAAGCACTTTGAGGCGACTGTTTGTTGGGATTTGCTGCTATATAAATAAAACTGAACTGAATCCAGATGAGGGTTATACAAAAAAATTCAACCAGAGTTACTATGAAGGGGAAAGTTATCAAGAGAAGCAAACTGAAAACATCATCACCTAAATTAGCAACCAAAACATTGATGACTTGTATTTACCTGAAATGACAAAAGGTAAAGGAGGAAGTCAGGTGAAGTGACAAAGCCTGCAGGTGAAGGGCTGCTGGGATGGACGGGTCACCACAACCTCTGACTTTGACCTCTTATTCTGTGACTGTTAAGCTCCAAACTTGCTTTAGAATAAAGTTTTGGAACAGAAACACGATGATTTCAGGTTCCTCTGGCGTTGTTGCAGTCGCTGCTGTTTGCTAGAAGAAGACTGGCCTCTGCTCTGTGTGGGCCAAAACAAAACCAGCACCGTGGTGACCTTATCACACGGACCCCTGCCTCTGACGGGCTCTGCTCTCTGTCAGTGTGGGGACAGAGGCTGTGAGAGACTGCATCACCTCCTGAGCTGACTCATGAAGTAGCTGTCCAACAAAAACACACACAGAGCTTATCCAACAACTAGTTCATTACAAGTAAGGGAAAAGGTGGAGTTCTCCCACTGCATCCTCTTTTTATCCCATCTACCTTTATACCACGTACTTGAACTTTGTCTCAGTTGTCAGGCTGTGAGGTTACTGATGGGGTGATAAATCTTAGGTTTCATTTTGGAGGTTTTGTGATGGTTATGTCAGTTTTTAGCTCGGCTGGTGACATTGGTCATAACTCGAGAATGATCTCACCGAGGATGTTCATATTCACACTGTTAGACCCATCAAACTTCATGCACTGCTTCACTGACTTTACTATAACAAAATCTTTCATCCTGTTATGAACCCAAAACAGCGACTCCGCAGTGCTCCTGTTTTATGTTTAGATTGTTGTGATTGTGTGATGTAGTTTCCAGTATTTGTGTGACTGAGAACGATGTCAGGAGTTCAGATTTTGGACCCAGATGTCAGAAAAAAAAAAAAAAAAAGACCCTTTTTTGGCAAATTGAAAACCGAATTATGTACACAAAACACTACACACACACAGACACACACACAGTCATGACTGAAGGTGCGCGTGATAAAAGTAACTTTCAAAGTAAAACAGGAAGTAACCAAAAGACTAACATGAACAGACACAAAGATCAGCACAAACATGACATAAAACAACAAAAGCAACAAACCTAACAGGAACCGCGACATAAGGTTCAGCTGGCAATACACCACCATTGTAGGAACATTAAAGGGCACGTATCGCGCTTTTAAATCCTTCCTTTTCATATGTAAATCATTCATTGTGGTCTTTATAAAGTAGAGCTGCAGTGCTTTGGTCTGAATTCCTCGTTATTGCCGCTCCACAGACCCCTCGTTTACACCTGTTCTGAGGTGTCTCAGAGCAGCTCGGTTTGGTCTCTTTAAATGTCATTGAGACATTTCACGCCCCGCCCCCCTCCAGGTCGCAGAGCGTTCCACTCTCGGCCATTTTTGTAGTTTGATAGCAGCGATACGATTATCTACCGGCAGAGAAACACACCCAACAACCGAACATTTTGACTTCGGCATAACTGAACTTGGACTACAAAATCACTGCATGAAAAAAAAATTGGCGGATTTACGAACTCGGTAAGCCGGAAGTTCATGTCCTTGTTTAGCAGTTCCACAGCAAATACTGTGACGTAAGAGGAAAAAAAAAACTAACAGCTAATAGAGAAAACTGAACAAACTGAAAAATATGACCCAAAAAGTATATAAAGATATCTATGCAGCACCGGGAGTACACAAAGTACACAAAACATGTCTTTAAGGGCTAAAAAAGTGGATTTTGCTTGATATGTCCCCTTTAAAATAACAGTATAATGGCAGAGCTGGCAGTATTATGCTGTAAAGCTTATATAGAACATCAACAGCTGCTGCTGCTGCTGCAGATTACAGCAGGCCGTGCAAAATGATGAAGAATGAAATTACTGTAATTTCACAGTAAATAGTAAATAAGAAAACTGCTTTTCACAAGGTTCCTGTTTGAGTTTTTCTTTAGGAACCGTAGTGAAAGAAAGTAAAGTTGGAATCCTGAATGAATATAACAGGGGGCCCAGAGGAGGGGGTACATAATGTGTCCTGTTTTTCTCAGTTAAATAAATTACCCCAGACCACAAGCCCAAGGCTGCCAAATGAAAACTGGCCCGATGATGGCATAGAGATGACACAGAGCTGACACGATTACTTTATATTTTCCACTGCAGCTCCCGTAATTAAGAGCGCTTTAAAGCGACTCGAACCCGAGGACAGATTGGCAGGCTGCATCGGGCATCTGTCCTTAAATTCAAGAGCCCGTTGGTAAAAAAGAAGCCTTTTGCAGAGGAGGATTCAAATTATTTATTCCCATGTTATTACTGGAAACTCTAGCAAAACTGAGGTTTAAGATCTGCTGACATAATTATAAGACTGAACTGCAGAGTACGGGTCAAATGAAGACAATTTAACTGCTTGAGAAAAGCAGACAGAAGAAACAGACTTTGCAAAGGTGTGCAACTTTGAAAGTTCAACAACTCTCCACCCTGTTGCATCAATCTTGCAGAGAGCAAACAGTGTAGAGCTCAATCAGCAAAATGCACACTTCCAAGATTCCTGCAAGGCCTCAACTTTCCTCTTTCTCTCACTCGATCATCCTTTTGTCATGCAACTCCCCCGAGATCCGTCAGCTGCATTTGAGCTGCCAAGAGTTTTCCACTTAAGCACTTTTTTTTCCAGTGTGGGGGTTCTGCTTGTGGCAGGGTACCGGCTTTTACCGTATACCAGGTCTTTACAGTAAACAGAGGCAAATGTGTTGATGTAGGCGTTACATAACATTAATAATGTGGCAGAACTGAAAACTACCACAAAGTCTGTGGGTGTGTTTTTAATCTGGTCCTCTGACACTACATTTTCGGGTGGGGCACAGTGGATTTTTAAGGGTCTCTGCCCCCTCCTCACACCAGCACCCACCCAACATGAGGCATGGCAACAACTGGTGTGTGCCAGCCTTGTCGCGGTTGAACCCATCATGCGGGCTGAGACGATAACCCAGATGCAAAGGATTATAGGTTTTATTCATTTTACAGTAACTCTGGTTTAATGTGAGGGTGGGATGGGGAGGTGGGGGTGCAGGGGCTGCGGTCGCTGTGTCACACAAAGGATCCGGATAATTTATTCCAGTTTCTGCCCTCGATCAGTTTTCATACATTTGTTATTGTAGGAGCTGAGCTGTAGAGTTGCAGTGCGAACTTTCGTCTCCTGTGAGGATATTTAGTGATACCCGTGACGATCACGATCAGAGGGTGATCATTTAAATCTCCTTAAGGCTGCCATATACACCGCAATTTTATTGGCCAACTTTTTAGTGTAATAGTGCACAGCAGTGCTCTAATCATGTGCAGCGTGATCAACGTGTTGCCAGGAAACATTTGACTTGATTTTTATCCTTTGCTCTGCATCTCTTCATCTTTTGCTGGAGTTTCTGCTGATTTGTAATGCTCCAAATATTGCACTGGTTTCTCTTTGACTTTTTCATGTCAAGGGCCTCTTAAAGGGCACGCATTAAGCCACAGACTCCTGTAACTACGAACGAGTCTCTATGAGCTCAATTTGTGGAGATTTCAGTTCTTTGTGGGTGGGCAGAGAACGGGGGAAGAAAGTCTGATACGGCACTAATGACTCTTCATTTCTGCTCTCTCATTGTTCCAATGGCATTATAATGGAGTTTAACCACTCCTCATCCCTCCCTTTGGGAACCACTGGTTGATTAAATCACTCCCTAAAGTTCAGCTGCATGCAGATGCATTAGCTGAACTTTGCTTACTTTCAACTGTCCTCCACTGCAGTGACTTACTGCCTCATTAAAACTGCAGTCAGTTTTCCAAGAGATTAGAAACAGTCTGAGAACACTGATTACCATCAGATTATTCCTCTTTTTACTTTATCTATGCTGTGATGACAGTGTTTAGGAAAACCATAAAAAACACACCTGCCTTTACTTAAATAGCTTTCCAAGTTTTAAATTAAATTTCTAAAATAAAATTAATGTTTCCAAACTTTCTTGATTGAACGCATCTCTTTTTGTGCTTTACAGCAACATGTTGGAGCTGCAGTTCTGTCAAACAAACTTTAGTCTTCCATCCGTCATCGTCCGGTTCGCCGTTTTATTAGAGATCTTATTATGAACATGTTTACATCAAACATTACACTGTGGTGGGGATCTGCTTCTGATATCAGTCACTTATGAAACAAACATAAATTACCAGCAGTTTGATTCATGTGACTCTGCCACACAAAAATGCATCGCACCTGCAGGATTTATAAGTCCAGTATTTCTCCGTGCTGCTTTCCCTTTGTAGCCTCATGGACTCTTTTTTAAAATACTGCGCAGAACAGAGACGTTTTAAGTTTTAGGCTCCGGCTCAGCTTTAAAAACAGGAGAAGTCTGAAATATGGAAGCATGTTTGTAGCTCTGTCTGAATGTGACATCGCAGCATCGTCAGCACCCCGGCCACCAGCTTCATTCATCAGATTTGGTTTTCAGTTAGCTTTTCATTTCCTCTTTGACTTTCTCTTCCTGACTTATATTTTCTGGATCAGACAGAAATCTGTGTTAGCCGGAAACAGAATTCCCAAAGGTGTGCTCAGAAAGGTAAAAATCTTCAGGTTTTGGAGCCTAGTCACAGGATTGGTGGTTTGATCTCCAGCTCCTCCTCTCGACACGTTAATGTGGACAATAAACCCCAGAGTGCTCCCAAAGGGCGGCCGCACACTTTAATTCTCTGTTTATAAATTCATAATTACACTAAACTGTTGTTGAAACACTGAGTGTGACTGGAATCAGAAGTCACTGTTTTTTTTATCATTGTTCAACCATTTTTGAGAGTCATGATGAAACAGCTCTCCTCAGTAAATCCATCCATAATATTAGTGCAGCTGCCTGCTGCCTCCAGCTCATTTAGAAGATGATTCTCTCACTTATTTGCTAAAATCTGGTGGACACTTTAGACCGAGCTCCATCATTAATCCTCAGACTCACTGAGACGGTCTTCCTGTAAAGGTTGTACTTGTGCTTTAAAATGAAGTGCAGATAAAGTCTTCTTCTGTGGTCACCTTTAGCTGATCTGTGATCCTCCTCTGTGACCTTTGCTCCCCAACCTGAAGAATAGTTCACATAAATCTGTTTCTTCCAAAAACCATCAAATAACATAACTGACAGATACTGAGGTCTCTCCACATGGCTGCATGCACAGGGTGACGCCTTTTCTTCTTCACTGATCTGTTATATTATATTATATTATATTATATTGTAAAAAGGTGCAAATTTCTGCATAAATCTCCCCAAACTGAAGAAAATGAAGTTTCAGAGACCTAAAGGTTACTCCCAGACCCCCACTTAATTTGTCCCCCCCAGTGCTAGGCCTGTGGGTGCATCTGCTGTCCTGACACTTTATTATCTTGTCAGTCTGATGGGAACATTATCGGCTAATAAAGCAGCTTTGTTGAATGAAATCCAGTGCAAATTATTTTTAGGTTGTCAGCACTTACAGATCCTGAAGGGCCTGTGATTGAAACTGAATATGGTAATAACACGAGCACAAAGTGTCTGTGACATTAATATAAAAGCAGCGCAGCTGTTTTTGCTGAGGCCCCTGTGCAGCCGTGGAAGCAGCGTTGTAAGGCGCGCGCGTGCGTGTGTGTGTGTGTGTGTGTGTGTGTGTGTGTGTGTGTGTGTGTGTGTGTGTGTGTGTGTGTGTGTGTGTGAGTGTGAGTGTGTGCATTTTAAACACACGCCTGTGTGTGGCACTTTGCTTGTTTTCTATTGGTTTATGGAGCCACATGAAAGTTTGACTGTGCTCAATAAGATTGTCTGCTTTTTTCATCACAAATACAACCAAAAATATGTTGGCGCAGCCTCTGCTGTTGTGGGTTTTTTACTGATCCTGGGCCAGATTTGATGTTATATGTCCAGTGAGTTTGAACTCTAGAGGTGTGTACATACTGCTGCCAGCTAGCTGTTAGTTAAATGCATCAAATAGGGGTGGAAACGGTTTCTGATGCATAATGCATGCGTTTGTGCTTCAGCCAAACTTGTCCAAGTGAAAAGTTTCAGGGCTGCAGTGTGGAAACAGTTCAAGGAAAACAATGGTTGCTCACGGCTGAATGTAATGAGCAGGAGGCCACTGGGTGAAAAAAAGGAGAGAAGAAGAATCAATCAGCCTGCTGGTGAGGTAGAGCTGCTTTTTTTAAAGGTACCCGCCCATCTCTGCTTCACTGAAAAAGCAGGGTTGCCTCCTTGAAGGCTTCCAGATGATGGAACTACCACCTGGAGCCGCAGACGTGTACCTGCCCCACCGTCCCTCTGTAATGTCAACATGCAGCACAAGCAGCAAGCGACTTCCAAACAGCTCCATCTGCACTCATTAAGTGCTCTTTCTCAGCGTTTAAGAATTCCCATGCGGTCTGAAGCTTTTCTCTAATGAAGCACAATTAAAATGAAAAGAAGGTAATGAAAAATATTTACCCCCAGTCCAATGAAGTGGCTCGGGAAGTTGATGACTGCTCTTAATAAAAGCCATATGCCTGTTCTTGTAAAATTCTGTTTTTGTGGTGCAGATTTCTTAGGCGTTGGCTGTTGTGCCAGTAAGTGAATTAACGGTGGGTAGGAGCGCAGTCAGAGGAGTTTATCAGAAGCAGAAGAGCTGCACTCATTGGTCCTCAGCAGAGAGAAGCATCGCTGGGCTTCACGAACTCGATGTAGATGTAAAACTGTCCAATGAGCAGCTTCTACAAACACATGATCTCTTTCTCTGAAGTTTATTCTTCTGTGTCTTAGAGTTTATCCCGGTGGGAATCGAACACTGACCTTGGCAGCATCAGAAGCATGTATTATTCATCAGACCACGGCCACATTTTTTTCTCATTTTAGGAAACTTCCCAAAATTTCCAGAGCAGTGACTTAAATTGCAAACATGCTGGTGAAATGTTTGTGTTCAGCACAAATATGCGACATGAAGAAGACGGGATAGAAAGCAGTTTGAGATTCAGAGGAAACTGCTGCCAGCAGCCAAGGTCAGATCTACAAATCACAGATTTTCCACTGACTTACAGTTTATGTTTAAGCCTCGACCGAAGTTTTAGTTCCTTAAACTACGATTACAAAGATTTTCATCTGACAACATGTTAAAATATCCACTAAAAACACAAGAGCCTGGTTCTGCTGGAGGTTTCTTCCTGTTAAAGGGAGTTTTTCCTTCCCACTGTCACCAAGTGCTGCTCATAGGGGGTCGTTTAGACTGTTGGGTTTTCTCTGTATGATTGTAGGGTCTTTATCTTACAATACAAAGCACCTTGAGGTGACTGTTTGTTGTGATTTGGTGCTATATAAATACAATTGAATTGAATTGATGAGTGAAAATACGCCTGCTCTGGGCTTCCAGTCTCAACATATCAGAGACTTCCCAATGGCCACATGCAGATGACATGAGAAGCTGTGGTCCAGAAATCCTGTCGGGACCGTGGGGGGGTGCAGGACTGAGTGATCCTCTGGCAACACGACGTTCCTGTTTTTGGTGCATTCCCACGATACTCTCACACAGCCGGCCTGCTGAACTTGTCTTCAGTTTCAGTGGATATTTTTAGGGGAAAATTTGTCTCCCTTGGACTCCTTGAGATCCTAACAGGGTCCCCTGTGCTGAGGCGCTCTCTCGGGCTGATTCTCTGATCGGATCCAGATGCTCGTGGAGTGCGAAAGGGGACGGCACAGGATTGATCGGGGTCAGGATGAAGTTAGGAGTCACGTTTCTTGACTGTGATCCTTCTTTCTGTCTCATTTTCTTTCCTCCTAATGCTCTGCCCGGCCGCCGTGTCTGCTGTCACGGTGTCTCTGATGCCTGTGTTTTATGCTCTCGGGTGAGACGGCGTGGAGCTCAGCAGGCAGCGCTACACTCAAGTCTGGCACTTTGCCTCACCTCTGCTGAGCGTTTAATAAAGTCTTTTACAGTCTGAGGGTAAATCTTCACTGGAGTTTATAGGTGCCCCAAAACAGTTTTCTTTCCATCCTCCGAGCTGTGAAACGTTCATAATAACAAATGAAAAACAAAAGAGTGAGTGTGGATTTCCAGTTGTAGAATATTTTATTATTGAACAGAAGAGTTTGAGATTTGTCACTATTGCTACTCCATCAGCCGGTAACATCCACTTTGAATGTGACAGCAGGGCGAGTTTTGTTCCTGTGAACTGTTTTGGTTCCTTGGTAAAAGTCTGTGCTTTTCCTTCCCTTTAGGACCATGCCGACTCTGCAGAGCTCTGCTGTCCTGCTGCTTTTAAGCATCCTGATTGGCCTAAGCTGCTCCCTGGACCCACGGGACCCCAATGTGTGCAGCACATGGGAGAGGTGAGGCCTACCTAACTGTCACAAACAAACAGCTGTCACTGTTATGATACCACGTAGACTGTATTTTCTCCTACATCGCATGGATGAAAGCTTGGAGTTTGCACACTTTTAAAGGTTTAGTGGTCAGGCAGGACTTTAGGACACCACAGCAACCAAACAAACCTTTAGGAGAGGAGAAAAACAACATTGCTTTATTTATGGGAGCTCCTCCTGTACAGACTGGAGGTTAACTTTCTAATTAGAGTTCAACATCCACTTTTGCTGCCTTTGGCTTTAGGATAGAAATAATTGGTCGGCTAACAGACCCAACAGGGCACGACAAAGTAAACCAAAATCTGATATGAAGCCAATTGGCCAGTGATCAGAATATACAGTATATATATATATAGATAGATGATAGGTCACCCCCTCCTCCCTTTTTACGTCAATGAAGCCACAGTATGGCAGAAACTGAGCCATCAAGCACTGGTGATGTCATCTATAGTCAGAGTAGGTGCCCAGGTGGTGCAGACACTGGTACTGAGGTTCCTTTGCTGTTAAAATACTGTGTACACAGCTGTATTTAAACTACTGCAATCAGCAACTGTGGTGATTGAAACATCCATCCATCCATCCATCCGTGAATGCATGGATGGATGGATGATAAAGAGCAGGTCCAGTGTTCTGTGACTGATGAAAACTGCATTGTTCCTCTTGAATCTGAGGCTCGACTAATGGACTCTGGCATAGGCCTTCCCGGGGGGATCCAAACACTTTAGCTTCAATTTGATCATGTCATCTATCCTTCACACAGACTACATGACACTATAAAAAATGTAAAAAAATGCAGTGCATCTAATAGCTGCTTAGATAATTCAGTCACAATCAATAGTGATGACTAAACAACCCTGAAAAATCATTTTCCATCTCCTTTGACTGGGAGTAATATTCACAGCATGTGCTGCTCTGGTTTTCAGCTTCAGCACCTCAGTGAAGGAGTCCTACTCTCATCCTTATGACCAAGTGACAGAGGAGCCCTGCTTGGATGCCCGGACTTCCTACAGATGCACACGCCACAGGTAGCAGAATGACCCACTTCCTTCCTGACTTCCTCTTCCTGCCAGTGGAGAGTCAACACATAATCTGTGCCTGTGTCATTCTTTCAGGATCACCTACAAAACAGCCTACAGGCAGGCAGTGAAGACTGACTACCGCAAGAGATACCAGTGCTGTCCGGGCTACTACGAGAGTGGAGGCAGATGTGTCCGTAAGTAGCTGTGGAAACCTTTGACCTCTGTGCTCCTACTCCTACATCAGTGTCACGTTACTGAGACAGACAGCAGGAAGGTGAGACAAACAGATGGGGAGCGCTGAGGAAACCCAACATTAACGTTCTCAGTCCTCAGTTACCAGAAGCAGCCATATTTGGACAAGACCGTGGAGTATGAAGTTATCAGCTAAGCACAGAAAGTTACATTCATAAATGGAAGAGGTGCACAGGCACTGTTTTCTTCTAATTAGAATAGAATAGAATAGAATAGAATGTCTTTATTGTCATTATACAGGATGTACAATGAGATTGGAGGGCCACTCCTGTTCAGTGCCATGTAACAGAAAATCAAACTCTCTAAAATAAAAATATTATAAAAATATTATAATCTGGTATGATCAATATAATCAAGAGATATACAGAAATAAACAATGTGTAAAATATACAAAAAATAGAATGTATAAAAATATATACATACATTGGTGCATCTGTACATTGTAAGAAAAGTAAATATGTGTATACATATAATAATGAAGATGATGAATATTGCACTTGGTGAATGAATATTGCACTAGTGAATGAATACTGGATATTACACAATATAGGAATGTCAGATATTGTTCAGTATGAATAATATAATATTGCACAGTTACAGTGGGTGAGTGTGTGAGTTCAGGGTGGTGATTGCTCTGGCGAAGAAACTGTTCTTGAGTCTGTTTGTTCTGGCTTTGATGCACCTGTAGCACCTGCCAGAGGGCAGCAGGTCAAACAGGTCAAAGCCAGGGTGTGAGCTGTCCTTGATGATGTTCCTGGATCTGCTGATGCAGCGGGAGGTGTAGATGTCCATCAGGGAGGGGAGAGGGCAGCCAACGATTCTTTGTGCTGTCTTGACTACCCTCTGAAGCCTGACCCTGTCTGCCTCAGTGCAGCTGCCGTACCATACTGTGATACAGTACGTCAGCAGGCTCTCAATGGATGAGCGGTAGAAGGTCAGCAGCAGGTTTGAGTCCAAGTTGTTCTTCCTGAGGACCCTCAGGAAGTGAAGTCGCTGCTGAGCCTTCTTGATAACAGCTGTGATGTTATCTGACCAAGAGAGATCAGCAGAGATGAGGACACCAAGAAACCTGAAGGTGTGGACCCTCTCCACATGCTCGCCGTTGATGTAGAGGGGAGCTGGGTCAGTCCTGTGCTTCCTGAAGTCGATGATGATCTCTTTGGTTTTCATGGTGTTCAGTACCAGGTTGTTCTCTGAACACCAGGCTGTCAACTTCAGGACCTCCTCTCTGTAAGCTGCCTCATCTCCCTTCGAGATGAGTCCGACCACTGTGGTGTCGTCAGCAAATTTGACGATGAGGTTGTTATTGTGGGCCGGACTGCAGTCATGGGTGTAGAGGCAGTACAGGAGGGGGCTCAGCACACAGCCCTGTGGGGAGCCAGTGCTCAGTGTGCGGGTGGAGGAGAGATGGGGGCCAAGTCTCACAGTCTGGGGCCGGTTGGTTAAGAAGTCCTTGATCCAGGAACATGTGAGAGGGGGGAGGCCCAGGGTGTGCAGTTTGGTGGTGAGAATGTCCGGGATGATTGTGTTGAACGCTGAGCTGTAATCCACAAAGAGCATACCAGAGTTTTTCTCACCAGAAGCACAGACTTCACCATCTGTGTCTTAGACAGACATTTGTTAGATAATTCTGTTCAACAGACATTCGTACAGCACTGTGGAGAGGTGCAGTCCAGTCATGGAGCAGAGGTGAATCTCAGCTGTTGCCCCAGGAGTCTCCACCAGAAAATGCAGTTCCTTTATGGCCACTTAAGGAGGCTGGCTTCAAAAACAGGTCAATCCTCATTGACTTGCATGTTAAAATTCCCAATAAAAATCATGTTTATAGCCTGGTCTAAAAACAGTTTGGGCCTCTATGCCCCCCTCAGGGGGTGGTTTTCTGTAGCTGGTAATCTGCGAGGCCTCGACTCCAGATTCAACAGTCAGCTGATGATGTCACCCTGTCCAGTTTATGGTCAGAACTCCTGTCAGTCAAAGTGACCATACTGTAGTGTTTATACTGTATATATATATTGCAGTAAACTGCACTAATCTATCTCCATAAACCAGGTGATAAACCAACAGAACGAACAGAAACCAACATGCACAGAGTCTGGCTAAACAAAGCAATGTGACGCTGGACTATACACAAAAAATATCAATCAAGTCAATCAATACCAAAGTTTTAGTGCAATATCACATGTATGCACACATTCACATCTCTTACAGAAAGCTTTTATTTCCTCTTTTTCCATCCAGTGTACATCATCAGTATGAGCAGCACGCTGCACATGAATGACCAAAATTATAGGTTCACTGCCCGCTACTCATCCTGCTGGCAGTGACTGCTGGAATTTTTCAGAAAAATATATTTGATGTATTTTCATTCCAAGATTTCACATCATTTTAGAAACCTTGGTTCTAATAGTGAAGCTTCTATAGAGTTCGGACGTGTGGCTCTGCTGCCTGTGCAGCTCATGGCCTGCATCATATAAATATCATCATTTCTATGGATTCATGCATCATGATGCAAGAAAATAAAGTATCTAAGCTCATTTTTTTAATGCTGGTGTCAGACTTCAATAACATGAGAGGTTACTAAATATCCTGTCAGGGCCTGAGGCCCACTGATTATGGTGTTCCTTATTTTCTGTCATATATATTAAATATATGCAAAGTTTCAAATAATGGGGACAGTGTATCCACAGGAATCTCTGAGAGTTAAAAAGCTCAGACTGTTTTTTCCACTGTAGGGAGGGTGGCCTTAAAGAAAGAGAGAGGATGGACTGAGGGGCCGCACCAAGACCCCCACCCCCCAAGCCACATGGCTGCCTGTGTGTTTGGCATGTTAGGCTGGTTTTAACATTATGGCCGATCACTGTGGTCGTATTGGCTGAAACTGATGCAGCTGTCTGCACTCCACTGACGCTCTGTGACAGTTTACAGAAATGATGTGAAGCCGTACGTGAGCTTGTTTGAGAAAATTCTCCCGTAGCTTTACAAATCTTCCCTCACATCACCGGATGATCTTAGGAGTAAAGTATGGTAATAAGAAGGCTTCTGTGCTTTGTGCTTGAAAACCTGACATTTCGTAGACAAATGCTTGTCGCCCAGCGGAGATAATACTCGGTTATGGTTGCTTATTGTGTGCCACCTTCAGCAGAAACCTCTGATTTTCATGACTGACATGAGAAAAGCCGAGACGGAACCAAAAGATCGCTGTTTTGAGCTTTGTAATTGAAATATCCCCCATCAATGTGTCATCCGTGACTCTAACCCACTTTCTGTAGAATGTAGTGTTATTTCTAAATGCATATAATTACATATAATTATGTTTACCTTGTTCATTTGATGACATGTTAGTATCTGCACGCCTTCAATTAAAGGCGGAAAAGTAATCAGTAAAATTATTGTTTATTGAGTTTGAACTGAAAGAAAAACCTGGGAATACGCAGCACGTGGCTGTCAGCAGAAAAACTGTTTTGTAAGAAAAATTAAAGAGATTTGTAGTCTCCAGTCATAAATGCATGTTTGAATTAACTGAATTAACGGCAGAGCCATTTCTGATGTTGGCCTGCAGACAACTCAGAGACTCTTTTTAGGAGAACGCTCCTCGACAGGCTGAATGGCATCTTAACACGGCTGCTTTCAGACGCGTGGTTGGGCCCAGCTGTCGAGCTGGCAGCTCCTGATGCTGGGATACATTTGCAGAATACAGATCAGCTCAATAGATTTCTGATTGTGTAAACAACTCAGATTTGTGGCTTTGAAATCAATTTCGCAGCCTTTAATGATAAAACCAAATTTGAAAGAACAAAATCATGCAAACATGAAGCATCATCAGCAGCTCTTGGTAGAAAAAGGACGCTGCAGGGATTAATCAGTGAGTGGAGCAACAGAAAATAAACTGGCAGCTAATTTGTTGCTTTTTTGTGTTGATTTGTTGCACTTCTGTTTTGTATCACTGCAAACTGAATATCTTGAAGGAGACCTCTGAAGAGTTGGAGCGTGATCTGTTACTTCATGTTTTACTTTAAAGAGATTTCACACAGTAATAATCTGCAGAATAATTGTTTTCTTTTCTTAAGCATGAGTTTTCAGCTGGTCATTTATCAAACCCGACTTTAGTGAAACAGAGTTTAATTGTTATTGTTTCAAAGCCAGGAAAAAGCTGCTCGCTGCCACCTTCCCTCCACCTACTGATTATCCGTGGACGTATCGCTGCAGCGTCTTTGTGTGCTGGACTCGGTTCATCTGCACTTTCGAACCCGTGACTCATCACTGTCTCCTGCTCTCTGCTGTTGGCCGGCCATCTCGCTCGAGTCACGGGTGTGTTTTTATTTATGAGGCCATCCTGGACAAACTACCCTCATATCTTTGGAGTGATTTCATGGAGCTCATCTTCCAATCATAATCTCACATCTCTGCTCCAGCATATGAAGACAAAACTGTGTTTTCTGCTGCAGCCAATACGAGTCTGCAGAAACAGACTGAGTTAAAGATGTGGTATCCTTTAGGTACCAGGCTCATGGTAAATGACTCTTTTACTGTAGTTTGAATAAAAGATGCCTTTGTGATCTCACCCAGTGGTTCATAGACGCTAGTTTTAAAGCCGCTGGTTTGTCATTTTGATCAACACCATCCTGGTTTATGGAAACTAGACATGGTAAGAAGGGATGGATCAGACCCATAAACCAAGGATATTTCCATACTACATCAAAGAGGTGCTCAGCTATGATGCCAGCGCATTTCACAGTGACAGCAGAGTGACTGAAACTGGAAACAGACATATTGTTGAAACTTCACTTATTTTACACGTGAACGTCTTTAGACTATCTGTAGTAGAAAGGGGCACATTTGGGGGTTTCCAGCTGTTTTGCAGTGGTTTCAATGGTGTGGCCTATTTGAGATTAAAGTGACTTTGGCAGCCCTGCCCTAAAGCATGGCCTGCTGTGGGGTGGGGGTCAAAAGTTTTATTTATATAGAGCCACTTCACAATCACCTCAGGGTGCGTTATATTGTAAGATAAAGACCCTACAGCCTACAGTGTCAGAAAGAAAGCCCCAACAAGAAGTGGGGCGGGGCATAACAAGATCAATCAGACACGTTTGGAGATATGATTTTTTTAAAATAATTTTGCCCTGTGGGGAGTCTGGGGTAAACTGGCTATCTTCATATTTCACCTTAAAAACTGTTTACCTCAGATGAGACAGTTATTGTTTCATTTTTGACACTGGACCCAAAATCAGACAACAAACTGAATCTGAGTAGAAAAAAAGTTTTTTTTACTGTGAAAACCACAAACTTGTTTATCGAACTGTTTTTAAAACACAAATATAAGTTGTAGTTTTCAAAAAAAAAAACTTGTGTACAGCAAACAAAGTTATAAACAAGTTTTCACATTAAACTGCCGGCAGTGCCTCAGCAGGTTCAGTACGGTTATTATAATCATGCAACAACAGTTCCGTCATCCACAGACAGAGGGCGCCATCACAGTGCGTTTGGTGGCTTTTTTCATCCGTGACTACACAACACACTAAACACACTAACTACACACTCTAAACACATTAAAATCTCTGAAATCTCAAAACTCGCCTTCAGTATCGCTGTCTCACTGTCGCCCGTCACTCTCACACCTCTCACCTGTTCTCCAGCAACCATTGCTGATGTGGTGAGTTTTCCCACCAGTAGGAAAGAGGATGTGGTGAGGTTTTTTGTTGTTGTTGTTGTCTCCCCACTTTCCTGGCTCTCTTCACTGAGCGCCATCTAATAAAGGCCAAATAAGTATCTTTAAAAAAATGCTTGGCAGGTCTCTCTGGAAAAAGAGGTCACCAGCCTCAGTGGAACCTGGTTAAATAAAAAACTGCTGTGTTTTTGTGACATTATCCAGTTTTCTGGCCCAAAGCTTTAGATAACATAAACATTGAAGCTTTTTAAAGGCTGCCTGTTCTCCACAGATCTGCTGCTAATCCTGTTTCTGCTCACCAACAGCTCGCTGCACGAAGGAGTGCGTCCACGGCCGCTGCGTCGCTCCAGATCGCTGCCAGTGCGAGGGAGGCTGGCGAGGCGAGGACTGCTCCAGCGGTATGAATCAGCCTTTTTCCTCACTCTCTCCTCTACCCTTCAGGTCCACAGACAAACCATACTTCACATGCACAACAGGAAATGACAAACGGCCATTAGCCAAGTGTGTGATGTTCACACACACCTCTCCATCACACGCTGAAGCCTCTCCAATGGAAACAGCAAGGGAGCATTACTGCATGCACAGCAGTGAGTCATTTATATGAGCCTCAGTCCAGAAACCAGTTTACTGGTCCTCAAGGACGCTGAGCTGAACCTCCAACTTTGGTTCACTAACAAAAAAAAAGACTCACAGTTTCATAACAGCTTTTCTTAATAAAGTGCTGTCGATGTAAAAGGAATCAAACAATTACGTTAAACTTCCTGCAAACTCATAGTTCAAACCAAAGCAGTGAGTTATGTTTCATACACAGAAAGGAGTCCATGAAGAAGAGTTCAGGCTGCTCCTGCCTGACGTCAGCAGAAATGAAGGCAGCAGCTCAGCTGGGTCAACAACACACAGCCTCTCTCTTCTGCCCCCCCCATCCCTTTACAGAGAAGAGGAATTAGCTGCAACAGGCAGCGGTTGATGTCTTGACAGCAGCATGATGGGAAGAGGAAATGGAAAATGTTACCCCACTCTCCTCCTTTTGCCTGCCCCACTTCTCTCCGTCTCTTCTTACACTTCCCTGCTACCCTATCCCTCACTTAAAGTTTCTTCTTTTCTTTTCACTCCTTCTCTCTGCTCCTCTTCCACTCCTCTTTTTCCTTGGCTCCTATAGTGGAGTCTTTTTTTGGCAGAATATGACCTTACACTTCCTGGATGCCTGTGTGTTGAGCTATTTAGCTGTGGGAAAGAGGAGAGGGGCCCAATGTTTTCATGCTGAAAACGCTTTGCATTGTTTGCTCATGAATGTGGAGAATAGATGGGTGGGGGGGTGTCCATACTTCTCGCTCTATATGTGAAAAAACAGGAAGGGTGAGCTGACATGGAGGCATGATACTGACTGAGGCAAGAGGAAGCCTCCAGTGTTCCTCAGGCACATTTCCCAGCTCCCAAAGTAGTTTTACTTCATGTCAACCTCGTTTCCATGAAGCAGGTTTTTCAGGGACCCTGAAGGGTGATTTCCTCAAATCACCAGTGAGTGCTGCTTGTTAGATGTCCAGAAGATTATGTGGACTTTGGATGCAAGCAAATCCCGAGGCACCGCTTGGACCATGCACACGGGAAAAGGGAAAACGTTCCCATATCTGTCTGCATTCTTCATCGAGGATGCTGAAAAGATGCCAGCTCTGAAGCCTGCATCAGTTAGCGGCTTTACTTGCATGCAGTGGTGGTCATATTAATGAGTCCTTCTGTGGGTACATAATCATATCTGCGACCCAGAGGAGAGAAGGGCTTCGATTCTAACGTCATTATTTGGAAAGCCTCATTGAGACCAAGACCTGTTGTACAAGGTTAATACAGTACATGCAGAGGTTCATATCAGCACACAAAATATCAATAAGAGCTCAGATGAATTTGTAACTTCAGTCTGTTTGCAGGTTGTTGTAAAGCGCCACAGTTTGAATTTTTTTTCATAGGATCATTTTTATG
The DNA here is from genome assembly GCF_007364275.1 of Archocentrus centrarchus. Lineage (NCBI taxonomy): Eukaryota > Metazoa > Chordata > Actinopteri > Cichliformes > Cichlidae > Archocentrus > Archocentrus centrarchus. Next base: position 799,393 of record NC_044361.1, read on the forward strand.
TATCCTGAAACAATAAAGCTTCGAGCTCTTGTGAAATACATTTAAGGTTTGTTAGTTTAGAATAACATCACTGTAATTAGAAAAAAGAAATATGGTCAACACAAACAGATTTACATCATCAAATTAAGGTGTCATTAGCATAAAAATGTACATTTTAATGTTGAAAAATAAATATTTTACACACAGGATCTACTTTTTCTTTCAGCTGCCCCTTTTTAGTGTCCCCACAGAGGATCAGCCGTCTCTCCCTGTCCCAGCATCCTCCTCTGTCACACCAACCCTGCATGTCCTCCTTCACTGCATCAACCTCCTCTGAGGTCGTCCTCTTCTTCTCCCGCCTGCAGCTCCATCTTCATCATCCTTTTCCAGTATATCTCCCTCCAAACCATCTCAGCCTCGCCTTAAACCCTCCACCTTCACTCTGCTTCTTACCAACCCCAGCTCTCCCCCCGCCTCCCTCTCCACACTTTTATTCTGCAGGATTTATTTCTCTGATCGATGCTGGAAAATATGTTTCACAGTCGAGGGTCATCATCCTGTACGTGTTTCTGCGATAAAACATCAAACACGGGGCAGGTTTCACACATGCAAACACAAAAGGAAAATATGCCTCGAACGCTCCTTTGACATCAAATTTTGGGCCGTTTTGACTCGATTATGATGATTAAATCAGTGTTGGACTCATGCTGGCTGAAGTACGTGCAGACGTGGGAATAACTGAAGGACTCCAGCAGCTGCTCACAGCTCCTGATTTGTTTGATAGCAATGCTGTCATTGATTCCTGTTATAGGTCATATTATTGATTGAGTCTCTCATTGATTCAGTATCATATTTGCAGAGAAACGGTATAAAAATGCTTCCATGTGAATCAGGTGAGCAGGAGTTCTGCTGCCATCAGTTTGAAGTCACTGTTTTGCAATGTGCAGCTGCTGGATGAAAGGAAGCAATCATCTTGGAGTCATTTGATTCTCATGGCAACTGGGAACTGGTTCCCAACTGGAAGCAGTACTTGATTCCCATCCTTAGTACTACTGCAAGTTGTTGTCAGCAAATATCCAGTCGTGGCTCTCTGCACTTACAACATTGCTGGTCATAAATCTAAATCAGAGATATCCAGACCAGCAGACTTAGTATCATGATGTTTCTGGATGCACCGAATCAGGATAACTGAGACCACCTTTCCCCTGCAGGTACACACTGAATGGTACAAATACTCAGAGTACTGGAGCCCTTTTTCTGGCTGCTGTTTCCTCTGGGATCGTCTGTCTCACGATGGAGAAATACTGCAGCAGCTTCGACTGTGCGTTCAGTTCAGTGTAAAAAAGTGAGAGAACTTAAACGCTGTGCTGCCGTTTATCATGTCCAACTACGTGTTTGGCAGATTGGAGGTTGTTGCTGGCAGTGGCCGCTGAAGCTGCAGCCTGCTGTTATTATGCTTTCACACTAAAGCAAAGCAGCATTTTCAAATGATGTGATTACCTACGAAGTTAAAACACGTCAACATCGGCAGAATGTTGGGGTCTTAAATGGACATACTTGATTTCCCCCCATGACAAAAACCCAGAAAGAGGTCCTACAGACTGACTCCTGCTGTCAGATGAAACCTTTCCTGGTTCCTGGAAAAAGTATCAACATACTGTTAATATGTTACTATCATACTGTTAATATGCGGTATAATGTTTGATGTTTGAGACCTGAAATCAAAACAAATAAGTGAATTGTGGACATTCTTGGAGAAATTCTTATGCAGATATATCAAAAAATCAAACTGGGGATATGTGAGGTTGAAAGCCCAGTAAATATATATATCCATAGAATATAAGTTTATTCTGTGGAAGATTTAAATTCACATATATCCACATTACATATCCTCTTTAAGATGTACGATCTTGGTAATTAGTTTCCAGACTCACAGCATCATTGTGACTAATAAAAATGGGATTATAGCCTCCTGCACACGTCCAGCCTGGTGAATGTCACCCACCCACTCAGTGGGCGTGGGGCCGTATCAGCAGTCTATCTTGCAGGCCTCTGTGTAAATATAATGGCTGCCCCAGCTGAGTTTCTCATTACTCAACATCACACACTCCCCTCTGCAGTGCCCACACAGGGAACAGTTATGGTTCCTTTAAACAAAAGAGCCACGGGTCCTGCTTCGCGTAAGTGCAGCAAACCCTGCAGTCTGTTTGCTCCGAGCCAAATTTGGCTCTATATGCTGAGAGTAGATGTCAGCGCAGCTCCTTGTGTTTTTCTGACCGTGCTCAGGCATGTGTTCACCACAGGCAAAGATGGGGGGGGGGTCTGAGAACATGAGCGCGTATGACGTGGAGCTCACATATCAGAGGACGATTCACTGCAGGTCAGCGTGAAATCGCTGGGAGAAGATAGCCGACTCCCATCCATCAGTTACGTCGGTGTGACTGGATATCACGTTTTCTCCGAGACGGTCGAGGTAACTGATGAGAAATTTGAAGAATGCACCCGTGACCAATCTGGGCTCCCTCAGCACACTAACATCTCTTCATGAACTGAAATCCAAACCTTGTGTGAATCTCTGCTGCATGCTAACCTCCCAGAGCCAATCGGCAGGCTTCTGTATTATTTTCCATTATAAACCGGCCCGCCCAGTAAGCTGCGTGCAGGTCTCACTGCTAATTCCAAATTATTTGCTGGTAATATGACACTTGCAAGCTAAAAGGTCAGATTTGGATGAGGATGAATGGCATCAGACGCTCTCTTATTGTTTATGTGCCTGCTGCTGGAGGCACTGAGTTTAATCCCATTTGATTCTGTTTGTTTCCCATGACTTCATAGATCTGAGTGTCCATGACACTGTGCGGGGAGGAAAAACAAATCTCTAAATGATCACATTTGCAGCGTATGCCCAACAATCATGTGCAGTGTTATTTTTCCTCCTCGCTGTTTTTATTCCACTGCCAGCACTGCAGAGCAGGTTTGACTCACTGTTTAGAGGAGCAGGACGTTTACTGGAAGATGACTGCTTTAAATCACTGGAAAATGTGGGCAGTGAAAGTGAGAAGCTCCATTCTGTGAGTGTGTGCAGAGTTGTGCGACTCCATGAGTTTTTAGGGGTTCTGGGAAAAAAACAAACCGAAAGAAAAGTTTTATTTGTGGATGAAAAGTTTTTAAAATCAGTGAGATGTCCTGTAAACACAGACTGACAGAGTTCGCTGAGAGCATCATTTCCATCCTCTGTGTTCTGCATCCTGCTGATGGTCGTATCCACATACGCGGTGATTCGGTTGTTTGGCGACCTGCTTTATGTCTGTGTCACCTCGACACGTCTCAGTCGGTGGCATCCTTTGCTCCCACTGGCAGTCGCTTCAGTCGCTGCCTCAGAGTTGAGAAAACTCTTCTGTGCTCTTCCCTACAAGTTGGTGAATTTCAACAAATCTGACGTTCCTCAGTCTGTGGTCACTTATAGTCTCCTCCTGTCTGGATGCCCCTTAATGCACCATTTATGGTCCTGCATTGGTGCGTGTTTTTGATCTTTGGCTACTCAAAAGGGATTGTGGGACTTCAACCCATGCGGCAGCCACAGAGATGAGCTTGGTTGAAGTCAGTGCATAACCCTGATGGAGACAGAGCGATGTGCAGGTCACTGCTGGAAAAGCAGAGGCAACAAAGATGAAGCATCAGAGGAAATAAACGATGGCTGCAGTGGGCAGTTTCACTCCACTACAAATGAGTTATTTGCACATTCCCCCGAGCAGGGCTGAGTTAAAGACCAACAACCGCAAAAACACAAAGAACAGCTCACACTGGAGGCTCATATCATATTATTTTGATCCTACCCGCTGGCTGCAGTCCACAGCTATGCCTACCAGCACACAGCCTGCTGTCTCTAAGGTGGGGAGCTGCAGCCAGACCCCCACAGAGAACAGAGCAGTCATGAATGACAGACAATTACAAGGAGAAGCTGTGGCTCCACGCTGGCTGTGCAGCAACTGCACGCAGGCTAAAACAGCCTAACTGCCCTACCTAAGATTTGAAGGGTATGATGCATACACCATAACTGTGGTGTATGCATGTATATGTGCACTGCCTCTAAGTTTGAAACAAAATCATAAGGTGTATATAATTGGTGGAGAAAGCCAAAACTCAGCTTTAAAGAGCATGTTTGACGTGACTGAGTAACTAAGGCTGGTTTGGTCCTTTTACCTTTCAGCTTGTGATGACAAACACTGGGGCCCAACCTGCGAGCAGCAGTGCGAGTGTAAGAACGGAGCTGTGTGCGACCCCGTGAGGGGAACGTGTCGGTGTCCTCCGGGGTTCATCGGACGCTACTGCGAAGACTCGTGTCCGGCCGGCAGCTTTGGGAAGGGCTGCCTGCAGAGGTGCCAGTGCGCGACCGGAGGATCCTGCGATAAAGCCACGGGAGAGTGCGTTTGTCGAGATGGATTCACGGGGACTTTGTAAGTGCACAAAAATGTAACCGTGTAAATAACAGCTCAGCTTATCATATTTCTGACATCCAACACTGACTTTGTGATGAACATGTACAGACAGGTTATTTCACTGAAGCATCTTACAGTCTACAGACTGTTTACCTGCTGAGTCTGGACCTGCATGTCAGCACACTCATTTTGGCTTCACGATAGTGAATTCATCTGCAACCATATTTAAACACTGAGTTTACTAGAAGAAAAGTTAGGAGATGATTATTAAGGTACAACAATCAACTTCCAGCTCCGGGCGATGGGAGGAATGCTGATGGAAAAATGTGGTCAGATTTTTCACTGCTCCTAAAAGTAAAAGCAGAGATTCATGTAAATCTGCTGAAGGATGTCTGAGGAGGAAAATAAGGCCACACTAGACATTTGTGGGACTATATTTAGGTAATCAGATGCAGGAAACATACAACTTGAAGACTCATACCTTTCTAAAGTTCTTTTAGCAGCAACCAAGAAGTGAATTAGAAATGTTGGAGAGACGGCACCAGTTAGCCACAAAATGAAAACCGCTGTTCTTGTGGAGGTCCCCCTCGTGCCACCAAAATTCCCCTGAGCCCTCAGGGCCTGAGCGTGGAGCCGCTGTGGGTGACGCTCTGGCTGCAGATCCTCGTGGACTTTCCGGGGTTTGGAGTTGTTCTCCTGCAGATCAACGCTTTGGGGCTTTGCTGTGTTGTTTGTGGTGCGGTGGGATGAGTTTAGGATCTGGAGACCATAACTGCATGTACAAAATTAGATGGCAAACCAGCTAATAGTTCAGATATTTTGGTGGCCTTCCTTGAGTCACTCTTGGAGCTAAAAATGAACAATGTGTTTCCCTTTTCAGTACGAGGCATTTTTAGAATATTGTACTTGGTCAGTTATTTCTTTTGGGAGACACTTGATTAGACTCTACTTAATTATCGGCATTTTCTCAGGAGGAACGTCGGACCCCGATCTTCCTCTCTGCTGATCCGCCTCTTGTTTGTTTCCACAACTTAATTTGAAAATAGAAAAGAGCCCCCGACGGTCTGCTCTGCACTGAGTCATCTGTTACACCCTGTTTTTTAGATGGCCCTGAGGATGAGTAAGCAGTAAAAACACTTCCCCACTACACATTAGTGGAAACTCTCATACTGCCAATGTGAAAGCACAACACTCCACTTTGAGCTAAATAAAAAAGGCAGCTTGGCAACAGTGATGATGGGACGAATCTCTCTGATTAATTGTGTATATCTGTGGCCTTTTCACCTCCAGGGTGTTTTAGAAACAGGTAGTGATCAATAACATTATGGATAAAGACACATTCAGCTGTGCTGATCATTCTGTGAAGCTTTGCTTATAGTACTGCTACAGCTTATTATTATTATTATTATGATGATGATGATGATGCAGAAGAGCATCTCTGAAAGCACAGCAGGTTGAACCTTGAAGCAGATGAGCTGATTGGAAAATGTTACCTGGTCTGATTAATGTCAGGTTCTGCTGTGGCGTTTGTTGGTGTGATGGTGGAGAGCAGGAAAGCATGGATCCATCCTGCCTCATATCAGCAGTGGTGGTGTGTGTGTGTGTGTGTGGGGGGGGGGGGGGGGGGGGGGGGCACACTTTGGGACCCTCAGGAACAGCTGAGCGTCATTTAAACTCCACAACCATAAATAAGTATCATCACTGATCTTCTGATGGCTTCTTCCAGCAGGATAACGCACCGTGTCACGAAGCTCAAAGTTCACTGCACTCAGATGGCCAACAGAGGCCAACAGAGCAGCTCTCCTGGTGGAACAGGAGATTCACAGCCCAAAAAAATCTGCAGCAACTGTGTGATGCTGTCAGTAAAAGCCCCCCCCCCCAAAAAAATGTTCCCTTTCTTAAAGAAGTGTGGAAACTTTAACCAAAATTAAAGACAAAAAGTCCAAGTGAAGGACCTTTAACACGTTTCCTGTGACATTTGCAGCAGAAGGTTTTTCTTTTAAAATATTTCTCATTTGAAAGATGAATAAATTAAGTGCATTTCAAACATATCTCCACATATTTCCACATTCATTGAGTCTATAAGTACATTTTACAGTGCAAAGATTAATAAGGATTATTTTGAACTGTGTATCTGCTGCAGAAGAATAAATGAGCACAGCAGGTTCCTGAGGAACAACTAACACCAGTGCAGGCTTTTGGACTAAAGGTGCAGACATTAAGCCATCTTCTTTCTCTCCCCCAGCTGCGAGAAAACATGTAGGAAGAAATGCCAGGCGCGGTGCCCCTGCCAGAACGGCAGCATCTGTAAAGGCAAAGGGATCTGCGCCTGCCCTCCTGGATGGATGGTACATTTTCAGGCTTTCAGCTAGAATTTTTCTGTCATCCCTGCAGGTTGCCAGCTTTTAAATGAGCTTGTCTTTCATATTCCAGCTGGCTTCAGATTCTGGAAAAACTTGTTGTAACAGTGATATTTTTAAAGGATGCACCTGCACGACTTGTATGTGTTGTTCTGATTGTTTGAGCCCATCTGACAGCAAGTTATTTTCTGAGTTACTGCTGAAATCGGTGGCATTTCATTCCATAATTTTTGCATCTGTTTGTCTTTTTTCTTAATGATTTTTCCATTTTGCTCCTCAGGGTGCAGTCTGCACTGAGCGATGTCCAGAAGGACGGTTTGGGCCAAACTGCACTGAGGAGTGTGTTTGCCACAACAACGGAAGATGTGGCGCTGAAACCGGGCAGTGCCAGTGTGCCAAAGGGTTCACTGGGAGCAGGTGTGTGAGTGAACGTGGACGTGTGGAAATGTAGGCCGTGTGGCTGTTTCTGCCTTTTCTTCTTTTCCTGTGCATGTGGCTCTCCAGTGTGCTGACTGCTGCCACGTGTTCAGGCTCAGCTGAAACTTTCGTCTGGAGAAAACATTTTAAAATGTTTTGGCACCTTCTCCAGTTTTTGTCTTTAAATTCTTGTCAGTGAGCAGGAGTCATTTGAGCGTGTTTGTTCTGCAGAGGCGCAGGAAAACAGAAGGTTTAGATTTGGTTTGTGCGCACTGTCAGATCAAACACACAACTGTGCATTTTATCCCATTGCTCCAGCTGTGTTGCACCTCTGTGTTTCCCTCCCTTCAGGTGTAAACAGGAGTGTGCTGCGGGCACTTACGGCCAGGACTGTAAAGGTGTGTGCGACTGCGCTAACGGAGCGCGCTGCTACAACATCGACGGCGCCTGTCTGTGCGAGCCGGGCTTCCGCGGTCCACACTGCAGGGAGAGGATGTGCCCGGACGGCAAATACGGCATGCACTGTGAGCGCACGTGTCTCTGTCAGGACAAACACACACTCAGGTGAGAGAAGCCTGGCTGAGGCTGCAGGGGTGCTCAGGCAAAGCTTCAGTCACTGCTCTGAGAGCTTCAGCAGCTGAGGGGCTCGTTTGAATCTGAAGATAGAAAGAGATATTTTAGTAACATTTTTGTTACAAAGGATCACTCTGGATTCATGCACTGAGTTTTTCTGGTATTCTTTTGGAATTTGCACATCACTGCTGCCCTCCTCCAAACTTTCTGTTTAACCAGTCGCTGTTTTCTCACTTTTAATAACGTTGTAGGTTAACAGTAAAGTTTGTGTTTGCTATACTTTTTAGACAGTGATATTGTAATGAAAGCTTCATACAAATATGTGTGAAGGTGACATATTGTGTTTTAATGATCCCTCCACTCTCTGCTTATCTGAAGTCAGGTTGCTGTTTCCTCAGCAGTGTTTCCAGGTCCTCCTGGTGAATCCCGAGTCATTCCCAGGCTACAGGAGATAGAAATGATAATAATCTCCACCAAGTTACCTCACCAGTACCTTAACCCAGTTAGACTTTCCCAAATATGGGTGAAATCATATCACTGCATCGTGCTGTTGCAGTAGACACTTAATTCCATTAAAGAGCATTAAAGACCTGGTTGGAGCTGAACAGGTGTGAGCAGACAGCCACAGGTGGGCATCACTGTGCCTGATTAATATTTTGTGTTGCCAGAATGGTGGCCCCATTTCCACCTGGGGGGGTTAATCACACAACATTATCTTAGTTGAACGGCTCCACCAGCACTAAAGCCAGACTCTCAGAAATGACCGCATCAGTAAACAGTAGTTTAAGTGGACAGAGTCAGCAGTAGGAGGGGAAGGAGTGGGCGCTTACAGTCGGTCTCCTCTGGCACCGAGGCGCCTGTTTCTGCTACGTTCATGTTTGTCTTTATATTGTCCAGCTGCCATCCAATGAAAGGAGAGTGCACCTGCCAGCCGGGGTGGGCGGGACTGCACTGCAACGAGACCTGTGCTCACGGTTTCTACGGTCACGGCTGCCTGGAGCCGTGCCTCTGTGTGAATGGAGGGGTGTGTGATGGTGCCACAGGGCGATGCCACTGCAGCCCCGGCTTTACGGTCAGTGTGATTTTCATACGTTTGCGTTATGAGTCACTGTTCATCGATCGGAGGTCCTCTCAGACCTCAGGTGACTTATTTTCTGTGCTTGTCGTCTTCATGCCAACCAACGTCTGGGGGTTACTGCAGGGGGGTCACTGTGAGAATCCCTGTAAAAGTGGCACCTATGGAAAGAACTGCTCTTTGGAGTGCTCCTGTGAAAACTATGTGGACTGCGCACCGATCGACGGGGCTTGTTTCTGCAAAGAAGGTTAAAAACAATAAATCAGAAGAGAATGAATAAAATCACGAATTTCCCCAAAGAAAAAGAAGACTTACAGTTATTCACGTGTCTCCAGGCTGGCGAGGGCCGGACTGCTCCGTCCCCTGCGCCGAAGGAACCTGGGGTCCGGGGTGCAATGCCAGCTGCCGCTGTGCCAACGGAGCAAAGTGTAACCCTACAGATGGATCCTGCACCTGCATGGCTGGGTGGCAGGGGGCGCGCTGTGACCAACCGTGCCCGGTGAGTATTTATTTTTCTGTGAAGCTGTAAAAGACGTTGTTGGTATATCAGGGATTAAAATGAGATGATTTTACCAGACAGCAAAGAGCAGCTCTGTCCTTTATGCAGCAGCTTCTGTGGCCTCAGACAGCTCTGTGCTCAGGGAGACAATAACAACCGCCTGAGCCTGCACATAGCTGCTCACAGGCACAGCAGTGACTCAGTTTGATGGGTGAGCTAAAATGCAAAGCTCAGGTTTGGTGTTTGAAACGTGCATTAAATCTGTTCTTGTATATTTAAAAAAAGATCAATTTAGAATTAGTCCACATTTGGGGAGCCCAACGTGTGCAGTAAGAGAACACATTGAATGCATGATTAAATATAAGCAAATAAAAGCAATGGTTCAATAAAAAGATCAGTTTGTAGTGTGTGTGTGTGTGTGTGTGTGTGTGTCCCGGACTGAAGACACAGCATCATACAGGAACAGGCGTCACTCTGGAAAATTTTACTGTAAAATCCAACATATATTTATCCTAAGCCACCCTGTCCTCCATAAGACTGACAGTCAGATCATGATGCTGATAGTTATACAGGATAAGTCAGTTTTCTGATCTGCCGCCTGTGCAGCTCTTCATCTTCGCCCTCTGTGTGCGTTAATCTGCGTTTTGGAGACGTACCCTCCTTTCTTTGCCATGCCGACCCACCAGGCTGTCTGCACAGCAACACTTTGCCAGTGTAGTATTGTGCCTCACTGTGACTGGGCTGGCCGAATGTTGAGGAGATTCCCCTGACGATTCTTTGCCCGTTGGCACTTGTTCACTGTGCAGATGGGCACGTTTGGGCCCGGCTGCCTGAAGAGGTGTGATTGTGTTCATGCCGACGGCTGCCAAGCTGCCACCGGGGAGTGCCGCTGTCTGCCAGGCTGGTCGGGTAAGTGATGACGTCCCGCTGATGTATCGCTGCCAGCTTGGCTTTGCTTTCACAGACGCCTGTGGCCTGATAGAACTGTGAGCCACAGGTTTGAGACCATCCTCCTTTATGCTCTTTGCACTGCTGAGTGACGTCAGTGAGTTTGGATATTTTTCCTTGTATTGTCAAATCACCTGCAGCTTTCCTGCCATAGCAGCAGCTTGGTGCTCCTGCTGATTTCTGCGTTCAGCACTGAAACCTTTAAAGGTGCAAAAGAAGGAAAACTCCAGAAACAGCAGCTGCTGAGACGCTCACATTAGTTTCTGTCAACATTTTTTCTTCCTTCTTTCTGCGTGACATGAACTAAAGGGAAGGTGGTGCTGATTACTAACTGCACATGAATCATTATCATCAGAAATGACTGTAATTCGGTTATTTATATAGCACTAATTCACACACCTGTCGCCTCGAGGTGCTTCACCTGTAACTCATCACTAACATTTGATCAACATTATGCTAACACATTTTGACAAAGTCAAAAAGTCCTTTCTGCCTTTCTCTAAACCAGGGGTAAGAAACTCCAGGCCTCGAGAGCCGGTGTCCTGCAGGTTACAGATGTGTCCCTGATCCAGCACACCTGAGTCACATGACTGAATCACCTCCTCAGTCTGCAGTCAAGTTCTCCAGAGTCCTGCTGATGACTTCTATATGTGACTCAGGTGTGCTGGACCAGGGACACATCTGAAACCTGCAGGACACCGGCTCTCGAGGCCTGGAGTTCCCTACCCCTGCTCTAAACCCTCGTCAGGGTCAGGGTTCATGACTGACCTCATGAGGTTAAAGTCAGCACACACACACAGACACACATGCACACACACACACACACACACACACAGACACACATGCACACACACACAGACACACACACAGACACACACGTACACACACACAGACACACACACACACACACACACACACATGCACACACACACAGACACACACGTACACACACACAGACACACACACACACACACACGTACACACACACACACACAGACACACACACGTACACACACACACACACACACACACACACGTACACACACACACAGACACACACGTCGTTGTTGCCTCCATTCTCGTCTTTAACCACGTTAGCATCACTAACTGTGAAACTGCTCCTGCTGGGAATGCTTTGGTCCTTCAGTAAACCTGCAGGTCTTTATGAAACTGATGATGTGATCGCCTCAGTAAAAGTTGCCTGCTTCATTCATGCACCCACCGCTTCCTTTAGGTCCCCGCTGCAGTGAGCCGTGCTCAGAGGGCCTGTGGGGGCGTCACTGTAACCAGACCTGTCTCAAGCATTGCCCCAACAGTGACACGTGCTTGAGGGAGACTGGAGCCTGTGTGTGCCGCCCAGGCTTCTGGGGAGTCACCTGTCAGAGCAGTGAGTGTTGCTGCTGATGAGTTAAATAAAAACTGACCAAAGAGCCATAAATGCACGTCTGTCTGATATCGGCCTGACCGTGTCCTCCAGAATGCAGAGCTGGTACGTACGGCGACCAGTGCAGCATGTCCTGTCAGTCCTGTGGCCAATCGTACCGCTGCCATCATGTGACAGGAGAGTGTGACTGTCTACCTGGATACACCGGACCAAACTGTGATCAAGGTGTGCAGATTGTCCAAACTCGCTGATCTTTCATTTATGAGTTAGTGCAGGTCATCTTACCGGTTACACTCTCTGTTTACAGTGTGTCCAGATGGCTACTTTGGAAAACAGTGCTCTGAGGTGTGCGTCCCCTGTGCCAACAACTCCACGTGCAACCACCGGGACGGTCACTGCGAATGTTTGCCCGGCTGGACCGCTATTGACTGCTCCAAACGTGAGCGCCACACGGTTTCACGCAGGGATGAGAACATGACAGTTTTTTGATGTTCTACAGGGTCAGAACTCACAGTGATCATCTGCTGGTTCATAATTCCCGCTGCCGTTCACCCACAGACTGACTGTTATAGCTGGAAGCTGCCGCCCATACAGCCTCTGTGTGTGTGCAGTCCCGTAATTACAGCCTTGATTTGAGCACCTTGTTTTTCTTTAGATCTTGAAGTGATCGGCCTGTTAGCTTGGTTAGCATCCATAAACTGTACAGGTGCATCACACAGACACACACACACCTGCTAATTAGTGCTACGAAACTAACACAATACCAGAATTTCAGTGACCAGGACTGAAGCAGAGACTTCTTGGATGGACTGTACCACAAACAGACCATAATATGTGTCAGGTTTGTGCTTTAAAAGGCACCAACACCAGAGGAGCCCTCACAGAGTTCTCAGTGATCATGGTGTGTATCGTAGAGACGTCTCTGAGTGGGAATAAACCACGGAGACCAAAACGGTTTTTTGTCATTTGCTGTAAACATGTTTTTTTATGCTGTAAATTTTGGTATTTTGACTCGGAGGTCTGTGAGGTTTGAGTCGTTCTTGTGTTTTTGTGGCTACTCAAGGATACAAATAAAAGCCAAAAATATTCAGGTTACTGTACAATAAAAACACAGGATAGTATCTGTACTATAATAAAGAACCAGTCTCATCACAGGTGAGTCTAACGTGTCGCTGTGGTACGTTTCTCGTTTTCCAGCATGTGATCCTGGACGTTTCGGTCCATTCTGTGCTCAGACCTGTTCCTGTCCAGCCAACCTGCTCTGTGACCGATTTACTGGAGACTGTGTGTGTGAGAGCGGAGGAGTTGACTGCAAGCAAGGTACGGGCATCGTGTTTCCACGAGTATGGGCGCTGTAACACTGACATTTACTGACTTTGCTCAGCAGCCTCACCTCTGTGCTGTGATTCATGGAGGTTTGGATAATAATGACTGAGTAATGAAAGCTCCTCTGCTCGTCAGACTCATCTCTGCAGACAGGCAGTCTCATGATTCCTCTTCCTCCTGGTGAGAGGGAGTCCTGGGGGGCCATCGCCGGCATCGTTGTGCTCGTCATGCTGGTGGTCCTGCTGCTGGCTCTGCTGCTGCTCTACCGCCGCCGGCAGAAGGAGAAGCAGAACAACACGCCGACCGTGTCCTTCTCCACCAGCCGCACGGTCAACTCTGAATATGCTGTTCCAGGTACAGGTACACAGGTACACACAGGTACAGTTTCAGTGGCTCGTACCCACTCAGTGCTGTAACACATTAAAACCTGATACAACCAGTGAGACACTGGACATCACAGCTCACAGCATCAGCAGCTTAACAAAGAGTCCGTGCTCTGTGGATATGAGGTTGGGGTTCAGCAGTAGGTGAGGTCAGTGTAGGGGTTAGGGGTGAACAGCCAGTGAAATGACTCAGCACTGAACCTAAACCCGTGATGTGGTGGTTGCTCCACCGTTCAGGTTCCAGCAGGTTTGATGAGTTAAAGAAAGCGCTGCAGGACTGAAGTGAACATTGTTATTTATGTTGTGGGTGGCACGCTCGTGGGGAAAAAGAAAAGCCTCACATTAATGAGCAGGTGAGCTGCAGCGCACTCAGCTGCATGGAAACGCTCCACGTTTGAAGCTGCTTTGGTTTCCTTCACTGTACTTTTCACAAACTTCGTGTTTGTCGACACAAACAGTTCACGTGTGTTGTTGGTACTCGGCGCCGCAGCGAGAGACAGACGCTGTAACAGAATCAGTGGATTTGAACCAAACTCAGGATCTTTCCCGGGACATCGAGGGATTCAGGTCTTCGATGGTCTCCTCTTCCCTCAGAACTGTGACTTTTTCACTCTTCTGGAAAATATTAATTTGTGAACATGGACACAAATCAGTAGACAGGAGACTGAGAGCGTGCTGGTGTGTAAGCGATGCTGAGCTGAGTTTCTCCTTCCCTGCTGGAGCTCAGCCTCACACCAGAAATCCACACCACTCTATCTGACAGCTGACGACAGGATGTTTTTTAATGGGCCACATGAATTCGTTTATTATGAGAATAAATCACTGAATACATTTGCATATAGTATGTTTGGATTTGAAGAGCTAAACATGATTTCAATGCTTCAGTTTAACCAAACACATTTTTCCACACTAGATCACATGTTCGGTATTTAATATCTGTCAGTAATTAAAATCATATTTAAAGGATAAATGAAACGGCAGTGGGACTGTGGCAGCGTTTGTGGTATTGTTGTAAATCTCACTGCTTCATAAAAACATTTTAAACTGATGCCTAACCTTTAACATATCCGTGTCAGCTCCTACACCATAATTCTCATTTTTGGACAAACTGACTGTTGTGCTGATGGTTCATATCTCGCTGTGTTTGTGGAAGGCGTTTTATTGACCTTGAGGTGATTTAATAGCAGCAGATGTGATGCCATGTGTTTGTTTCTGGCCTGCAGATGTTCCTCACAGTTACCACCATTACTACTCCAACCCCAGCTACCACACACTGAGCCAGAACAGGCCCCCGCTGCCGCACCTCCCCAACAACCACGACCGCACCATCAAGGTAAATGCCATCTCTGGTGCACCGCTCCGCTCCACGGAGACGTAGGAGTCGTTACGCTTCATTTGGCTTTTGATTTTACTGTGTACGTTTGTGATGGTTTATCGTTCTCCCCGTCTCACAGAACACCAACAACCAGCTGTTCTGCAGTGTGAAAAATGCAGAGCGGGAGAGGCGTGGCCTGTTTGGGGTCGAGACCAACGCGACTCTGCCTGCGGACTGGAAGCACCACGAGCCCCGCAAAGACTCAGGTCTGTCCGGCTGTGTGAGAGTCGCACCTGCAGCCCAGAGTAAAATGGGCGCATTAACATTTACAGGCTCATAAAAGCGAGGCGCTGGTTTCCTGACCTTCTGACCACAGCCGCATTAAAGTAATCAGTAAAACCTGCAACTGCTGGAGAGTGTAGCGAGTGCAAAGCAAGGTGTTACTGTAATCGCGTTAATATAATGTAGTTATCAAATTACAGTCACTAATTCAACGGTTGTCGCTACATGCATTCATGAATTATGGGTGGAAAGGAAACATTAACCGTAGTTCGTGTGGGAGACGCAACAAAGATGTTCTTTCAGAGAACAAAATGATGCTGAAGTTAAAGACCTCATGTGTGTCCTTTCTTTGAAGGAAGACCTCGGCTCATACGTAAACTTTAATATTATTTTGATGCCTGGAAACTGTTCAGTGGCTCCTCTGCCACCATCCAGAAACGGCAGTTCCTCTAAAGGCCACTTGAGGTCGTTTCCAAAGGCGAGTCAGTCCCCATGTTAATGTTACAAAGGCCAACTTTATGGAGATGAGCCTTATTAAACCATGCAGCAAGCCTCTGGTGGCCAGTGAAGGTACTGCAGGTGAAGCACCAGCCATCATTTACAATAAAAGATTTTAATTTGAAATACTCAGGATTAAATATTTACATGTGAATGAGTAATGACTAAAGCACTGGTACTTAAAAGGTGTTATTATGCTTTTTCTCTCATGTTCCAGTGTTAGATGATTAAATAGTTTAAATATTTAAATAATGAGATAAATGTGTGTAAAGTAATCTGTGCATTTAAAGCTGCAGACTCGTTTACATTTTAGTTTCCATCATTTTCTTGTGAGTTTGTGCCAATAAGATCAGCTCGACGTGGATTTCCTCATGTGGTCATCTCAGGCACAGCCAGAGCCATGGCAACAAGAAAGCAGGGCTGTTTGCAGAAGCTAGGAGGGGCAGCCAATCAGAACGCAGTGTGGTTTAAGGGAGGGGTCCTTAAAGAGACAGGACTTTACCTGCTCTAACTGTGAAGCAGTACTTTATGGCCATCTGCCGATAAAAACAGGCGGTGAATGAGAAGCATGGCTTTCTGTTTGTGATCCGAAGCCTCTGTTACAGCTGCTCACTGGTGCTGATGAGCTCAAACGTAGAGGTGGCCATCAGAAGTACAGCTGATAATGGAGGATCGACCTCAGTGCGCTGAACTGTCCGAGATTAAAGTGACTCTGTGACAATGAAGGAAACAGGATTAAAGGTTTGGGAGGGCTGCAGAAGATTTTTAGATTTAAAATCTTTCTCAGGTTCTTTAGAGAAACACTCACGCACTGCTGAGAACCTCAGGAAGCTTAAATGGTTCCTGCTTGCCCAAACTTTATCGACCATCACATTTCCTAGTCAGGAGTGCACACTTGATAGGAGACTATAAAAATAGTAAGGACTTCATAAAAGGTGAGAGTTGCATTGCCAGCACCTATCACTCACCTGGGATTGATTTTACAGCTTCCACAGCGGTTTATCTGCTTTTGATTAGCTGGCTATAAAGGAAAATCAGGACGTCTGATTTGTGTTTTATTGTTAACAGGAGCCTTTGGCATCGATCGGAGCTACAGCTACAGCGCCAGCCTCGGAAAATATTACAACAAAGGTAGTTTATCACCTTATTTTCTCTCCTGCTGCTCCCTCCTGCTGAACAGTTGGATGTGGATGACTTTCAGTCTTTATTCATACAGTTGGCCTGTAGATGGCGCTGTTGTTAATCAGTGAGGCCACCAGCGTGGTCCCCAGAGGATTGTGGTGACTGTCCTTCAGACACCCGTGGGGGTGGAACTGAGCCCACACGAAGGAGCGAAGCTTCTGTTTCACTCTCATTTTTTTAACTTTTAGTTTCTGCATCGTTGTTCTGCTGCCGCCTCTGAGGCAGCTCACGCCTGACCTCCAATGCTGTGTAAATAAAGTTCGGCTTGTTTGTTTACTGATGACATCATCCTCAGCTGTG
This sequence comes from Archocentrus centrarchus, assembly GCF_007364275.1. Lineage (NCBI taxonomy): Eukaryota > Metazoa > Chordata > Actinopteri > Cichliformes > Cichlidae > Archocentrus > Archocentrus centrarchus. The sequence continues at coordinate 816,353 of NC_044361.1, forward strand.
TTTGGTCCCTCTTAGCAGAAGTTAAAGTGATGCATGTAAATGTGTGATCTGGGAGGCTGTGTGTGTGTGTGTGTGTGTGTGTGTGGGGGGGGGGGGGGGTCCTTGCAGTGCAAACACACTGAGAAACATGATTGTTGCAGAAGTCAGTGAATCACTAAACAATGAAACCATCAAACAAGCAGAAAACTTCCTGTTTCCTGTGTTTGACCTTTAACCTATGCTGTCACATTGGTGAAAATGACAGCATGTTGTTTATTATTTCACTCCATAAAGTAATAAGACGGTCTGATGGTGGTTTTTGGATTATTTAGTTATTGGGAGATCGCATCATTCTTCTCAGCAGATTCAGCACATCTATTAAACCTGATCCCTTCATACTGAAAAAGAAACAGTTTGAGTACTTTATAAAGGAGGCTGCAGCTCCTGAAGCAGTGCTGTCCTCTTCTCAGGCTCGTACTGCTACAAATTCAGTTTCATGTCAGTTACACGAAGTCCTTGTACTCACAGCTTTAAAGAGCTGCTTACCGATGCATGCAGTGAATGCTTCATCCAGTAAGCTTACACCTTAATACCCTCAATCATGCTCCATTCTGTCCCCACACTTCACCTGCAGTTTAATCTCTCAATATTTGCCTCCTGCAGAGCTGAAGGATGTGGCGGCGGTGAGCAGCAGCTCTCTGAACAGCGAGAATCCGTACGCCACCATCAAAGACCTGCCCGGCCTGCCCTTCTGCCCCCCCGAGAGCAGCTACATGGAGATGAAGTCGGCCGTGCCCAGAGAGCGCGCCTACACCGAGATCACCCCCCCGCTGCCGTTCAGCACGGCCACCTTACGCAGAGGCGAGTAACACTAAAGACCTCCTGCAGGTCCTCACAGCAGACTAAATATAACATTTATCCATATTATTATTATTATTATTATTATTATTATTATTATATGGGTCATAATTTTGCTGAAGTTTATATATGAAAGTGTGATCACCCATGGAGCGCTGATATCCATCGATGTGTCCAAAACCGTTCGGCCTACACTCCCCAAACTTCATGGGTGTTTGGGTTATGACCAAAGCAAGGTTGGGATTGTATATAGGGTCACTGTGGTCAAGGTCAAAGGTCAAGGCCACATAATTATTAAATCTGTTTTTCATGTGATAACGGTGTTAATAGAGTGTGACGGGCGTATTTTGTTTTAATTATTCACGATCACATACAAACAGGAAATCACACTGGGGCCCGCTGATTCCAAAATAAAAGAATAAATGAAGCGTTTCAGAGCTGTGACAGGGTTGATTAAACTGGCCCACATTCATTCATCCATCTGAGAGAGCCCAGGATTAAAGAAAGCTCACATTTAGGTCTTCCTGCTGATACCTGCACTCATACAGCACTTTATCTGCCTCACATCAATCAATGTATCAATCACAAATTAACCTCATATGCACGTTTTCGGGAGGAAGCTGGTGTACCCGGAGCAAACGCACACAACAGCCTCAGCTGTGGGTCGAACCAGGAGGCTACAGCGCTAACTGCTGCACTACAGCACCACCCGCTCCGGCAGAAAGAACTCCTTTAGGATCCTTATCAGCCAAACCTTAGAGCAGGACTTTGGCCTGTTGGACAGCTGGGCAGGACGGACTTCCTCTGGTCATGGACTGATGAGTCAACATCGTTTGCAACAAACAAAAGACCAAAGGAAGAGGAAGAGGAAGGGCAGGGAGAGGAAAACCAGGAAGCCAGGGATGTTATTCCCTGGATTTACTGTGCTGTGGACACTGGTAATGCAAACAGATAAACTGCAGGTGAATCAGATCCTTAGATTCATGAAAGTACGGCATCCTCGCCTTTCTTCTCAGTGAAATCAGTTCTTTGCATTCACTGTGCCTGAAACAGACGGCTGTAATATTAGTAGAGATTAGGGCTGCAACGATTCATCGATTAACTCGATTAAATCGATTCTAAAAAATTATCGACACAAATTTACTGTGTCGATGCTTCGTTTAAACTCTGCAGCGCTCAGCTGTCTCGGTGTAAGCGGCGCTCCTCACTAGCATTAGTGCTCCGTCGTCTTTTTGTGGGTTTATTGGTGGCTGGCAAACCAACATAGAACTGCATTACCGCCACCTACTGGACTGGAGTGTGAATCAGGCACGCACACACACACACACACACACACACATTCTAAAAAGCTCTCCGTCGCTGCGATGGATTTCCTTTCACACAGAGTGGATCATCTAGAGTTGCCACCTGTCTCGTAAAACACAGAACCCCGTATGTTACGGGACTCCGTGGAATACGGCTCCGTAACATGCCGTGTTCCGTACTTTACCGGACGGGTGGCAACTGTCGCTGACATGCATTTCCACGCCTCCACTGCTCTCTGTGTGTCTGTGTGTGTTGTGCTCGCTGAGAATTTCAGCTGCTATTTTTGTCTTTACTTCAGCTGTAGCTACCAGAACTGGTTTGCTAGCGAGCGCGGGCCATTAGCACTAGCGATGGTTCGGTACCGGAAGGCCCGCCCCCCAGGACCGAGGGGCTCCTTCAAAATATTTTTTATACTTTAATCCCTTATTAGTGACTAAATATAGACCTGCAGTAGAAACGTATTTTCGAGAATGCTTGTGAATACAAAGCATTACAACATTACTCACACATGCGCCATGGCTCCCACAGCCACTAGTTTTTCAAAACACTCATAGCAGGCAGCGGTTTTAACTGCGCAAGCGCAAAGAGACGAAGCTGTGACGGTGAGCTCAAGTAGTGAAAAAGGAAACGTTTTTCCAGCGTCCAAAACAGCAGCTTTTTCTTTTAGTAACCACCATTAAAATCTTTACTGGGAAACAGCTGGAGGTCCTTCATCAAGCACCTGATCAGCAAGTGTTAATGTGAAGAAAAGAGAACTTTGTAGCTGCTCCATTCACCGCTGTTTGTTCACACGGCGAAAAACTGCAGTACGGAAGTTAATAAAAAAAGTATTTCTTATCCGATTACTCGATTAATCGATGGAATAATCGATAGAATACTCGATTACTAAAATAATCGTTTTATGCAGCCCTAGTAGAGATCCAGACAAATGCAGTCATTTAACTGAACCTGATGTTGTGTCAGCTCCTTAAAAATGACTGGAGAGATTCTGAGCAGCACGGTGAAAATTTAAAACTTCTTCTACAACACAGGCCTCAATAAATGTGCAGGTAATAACGAATGAAGTGACACGACAAACGGATCCATGCACGCTCACAGCGTCAGGCTGCTCTGCTGTAAAGGAATAATAAAGGTCTTAATGAAGAAGACAGCACCTGGTGATGGTATTTACATGGTGATGCTGCACTGCTGTTTTTAGTTTATTTGCTCATATTTTCATGTTTAGGACGCCCACCTCTGCGAGCTCGACTCTTATTTAAAGCTGATTTTCTTGTTTAGATGTAAGCTGCGGGTGCAGCGTGAGCTTTATGAAGGCCTGAGCACAGAGCTGTAACACTGAGCTAACTCCTCCAGTGAAGTCCAGAGCACCAGGCCTGGCTGCACTGATGGTTTTATTAGAAACTGTAGGATAACAGGTGGGCTGTTTGCCTTCGTCTGATTGGTCCTCACAGTGACTTCTTTTTCCCCTCAGAGCGTCAGAGTTCTCTCAGCCACGCCCCTCACGAGGACCCCCAGAGCCACTACGACCTCCCCGTGAACAGCCACATCCCGGGACACTATGACCTGCCGCCGGTCCGCCGCCCCCCCTCCCCCAGCCCCTCCCCCAGGGGGACCCATCAGTGACAGAGCAGCAGAGCTAGTTGATCCCTCCTCCTCCTCCTCGCTCTGGGGTTGATGAAGAAAGAGCAGATTTTCTCTGGCAGTCATAGCTGTAGACCCCCCCACAGAGCAGCGGCGAGGCGTCTGTCCCGCAGACAAACCTTTGTTTACTGAGGATGCCCTCCTTTCAACTAAACACTGCCCCCCTGTGGGCGTAGAGTGGTACTCGCGTCTCCATCACAGACTTGTCATCCAGACTGGACCCAGCATGCTGCAGGGAGGGAGGCTGGTGTGGTGCCGCCCGCGGGGCCTCAGCTGCTCTGAACTCCTGGGGGCCGAACCCAGCAGAAGGTGTGATGGTTTAAAGCAGCGACGTGGGAACGTTTGAACTCTCGTAAACAGCCTCAAAGATTTGTTTTCCACACCCTTCGCTTGCTGCTTATGCATTTTTAACGGCCCCTTTTTTCCTCGGTCTCATCCGGTTTTCCTGGGATTTTATTTTTAGTAGAGTCTCAGGATATCACATTTTCAGCATCCCTTTTTAAACAGGCAGCTTTGGATGAAGAAATGATGTCTGACAGCAAAACAAATGTTTCTGTTTTTTTACAGTAAATCCAAAGATTTTTCTTGTTTACCAGCTGGAAGCCAAAGTTCGCACATTTACCATAATTCATGTTGTTAAGTGCAGCTCGCTGCTGCTGCTTTGTACATACAGAGATGAGTTCTGGCCGTATCAAATCCTCGTGTTTATTAATACATGTTAAAGGATCATTGTGAGTACAGAGATCGTTAATAAGCAGCATTATACATATCACTGCAGTGCCTTTGTGTAGGTTTAAAGGGCCATTTCACACAAAAAGAAACTTGTCACATTTTTTGAACCTGGTGCCGCCGTTACCCATAATGCAACTTGTGTAGTCAACAGCTGTTCAGGCCGGGTCTCCTGAGCCTGCAGTTGATGGTTCACCTGCATCGAGCCGCAGCCTGTTTGTCAGCAGGCCCAGAAACACAAACCTCGCCTCTGTGGCTCCCAGAACCCGTTCCTTATACATCAGCTTATTGAGATTACCCAGAATGCAGCTCAAAGTGGATCGTGCACGCTGACTGATGACTTGACAGTTGGGTTATAGGAACATCAAGGAGGTGTGAGCTCCACACCGTGTCTCCACCCCTGGACAAACCTGTGGAGACTCTGGGTGCACAAAGTTCATCTTTATATTCTCAGAGGTTCGACCCTCTCCACAGACTCAAGACTTCATGCAGCCTCCGGTGCTGCTGCCCCCAGCTTCACCCTGACCTCCCCACCATCAGGTTTTAGTGGCACTGCTTCCTGTCCCCATTTAAAGGGCTTACCTGATTGTTTCTGATCAGCTGAAATGATCGTTTATAACTGGCCGATGGGCCGCGCTGCCTCAGAGATGCCGGCATATTCAGACATACTGACCTGTGAAGTTTATTCTCCTGCAGCTGAATGCACATTGTGCTTTAAATGCAATATTGTGCAGCTTTTCTACATAAGACCATTTATCTGAATGTAATTGTGGGAATTTGTGTGTATATGATGTAATTAAAAATGTGCACTTTTCATCTGTGGGCTTGAATTATAATCTTCAATATCAACGGAATAATTACAACAGTCTGACTGGAAAAAATAAGTTTTATTCAGCATTATTTTAGAAAAGAAAAAAGCTTGTGTGGCTTTAATAACATCGTGATCTGAAACAAATCACACTTCAAGAAACTTTGGCATTAATGGCTTTGGGTGAAGTTTTTAATCCTTCAGAGGGTTCATGAGACCTCCACCAGGACCTGAGCACCTCTCAGGGTGTGCATAATGAAACCCCTCACCACCAGCTTCCTGCTCTGCATGGAAGCATTAGGGTGTGAATATATAACTACAGTTATCATGTGTCAGAACTTTACATGTAGATATGAGAACTACTGCAGATGTCGGTCTGAGGATCAAACAGCTTAAAGAGCATCCTCAAACACTCAGGTTTATCTATCCTGTAACTTCTCTGTGCGTTCGATGCTCTGGTGGAGTTGTGGAGATCAGCTGCCTTCTCTTGAATATGTTGGAGCTAAGAAAAGAAAAAAAAAAAGCATGAATGTGTCTTTCCAGAAATCCTGACCTGGAGTCCACAAACGTTGGTGTGAGCGTGCAGGACCTGCATCACTGCAGCGTCTGTTAGTCAGAAAGCAGCTCCAACATCAAACTACTGTCAGCATTTCTGGACAAACACACAGTTTATGTTTTCTAGCAATCTGAGCACCACAAGACGAGTTCCACTGTATTCAAGAGAAGTCGGACAGCCGCCCCCCCCAAACCTGCGATCACACCAAAACAATCTGCACGGATACGCAGCATCACAGGCTGAAGGATACGGGTTTGATTTAAGGGGAACTGTTCAAAAAAAGTTCAAACGCAGAAGAAATTGCTTTTTTTTTTTTTTAAGTACAATAGAAAAAAACCCACAACAGCTATCAAGTATCTTCCATAAATGCTTTGATATGCTTTCCACTGGAGTATAAATGACTTAAGCTGCCGACTACATTACAAATCTACCTGCTGTGCATAACTGGCGAGGCCCTCGATAAAAGCAGTGCATGAAGCCAAAGCTGCATCCAAACCCTCAGTCTGACTCAGATCCCAACTTTAAGTGAGGGATTTGCAAAGTTGGAAAAGCTTAGAGGAAAGAAAGAATTCAAAGCCCTTATGACCAGTTTTTCCGAGCAGCACAGATCGAGTCCAGCTGACAGTCACAGGACTGCTGCGTGAAGCACGCGAGCCGCGAAAAAGGCCACAAATCCTCAAACAGCCTACAAATATAGACTCTACGTATGGCACCACATTTATATAAAACAGTACCTGACCCCCCAGGTACAAATTCAATGCTAAGCTCTCCCATCATGATTAAACATCTTTTGACAAAAAAAAAAAGCAACACGTTTAAAGCCAAGAGCAATTCCCTTATTTCTTTAAACATTCAAAAACATAATTAATACATTCCTGGGGGGCGAGCTGTGCGGCCATATTAATCTCAAACACTCATTTTGTGTGTGAGGCCACAGCTGCCCGACAGCATCGTACCGACGCGGCGTCTGTTTAAGGCTGAGGTGATAAAACCTGAGCTTTCACTTTGGCTTCCTGCAACATTTCATCCAGAAAAACAGCTCAATACTGCTCAGAGAAATACGTCTGAAACATCGTCTTTAAATGAAGAACGACAAACGTGATCAGCAGCCGCAGAGGCGAGACAGCGAGCCTCTGCGGCTGCCTCCTCACAGGGTCCACAAGCTGTGCGTGTTCAGTGTTGACAGCCCGGCCGTTCAATGTGGAACCCCGGCTCAGATCTGAGCTCGAGCACTGGTCACTGGAGCCCCGTGTGTGTGTGTGTGTGTGTGTGTGTGTGTGTGTGTGTGTGTGTGTGCGTGTTTGTGCACGTGTGCACACCTGTGTGCGTGCAGAGCGGAGAGCAGCGTAAGCAGACAGCAAACATGCAGCAACAGAAGCTGAAGATACAAACTTGAAAGCCGAATATGATCCTGCGCCCTCTGCCCAAACCTCGAAGCAAATCTAACCTGCACATGAATCCGAATACAAAACGAGACACAATCGTATAAAAAATAAAGATAAACATCCCGACGGTAGAAAACGAGTCTCCCTGTGGGCTGCAGGAGGTGCTGGGTTCAGGTGAGGTGCTGCCTGCTTTTACATGACGGAGCAGTTCTCCGGCTTCATCCGGCCCTGAGGACGACAGATCGGCAACATTAAATATTTCAACACTGAATGCTTCATTTAATGTCCTGTTGCTGAGAACACACATTAATACAGGTGAGTTATGAGGAGTTAAAATGGGATTTGTGGCTCTATTTCTGGAAGCTGAACTTGCAGCTGAACGTCATCATTGTAAGTGTAAACATCACATCTCAATTCAAATCTGATTTCCTTCAGTACCCTCTGATAGAAGCCCCCCCCCCCAGTTTAAGTTAACTGGAAGAAGCAGCTCGAAGTCCCAAAGCACTTCAAATTTCAGCCGATACACCAAACGCACTGAAGCAGCAGATGACTAGTTTTCATATTTACTGTGTCTACAGTAACAAAGATTGATACAATGTATCTGCATGTTCAGTATCAAAGATCTGTCAAATTTACCTTTTTCCAAATCTCAACACCATTTCTGTCATCCAATCATCTGCCTGCCTGCGTTCTCCAAGCCAATCACAGTGATCCATTACGGTCTCCTTTTCTCCACCTCAATCCAGGATTTTCAATCTAAAGTCTCAAACAGCCATCTGCTTACTCTTACCAGCTCCCAGCTTGGATTCAGGAGACAGACACCCTCTCTATTTTTAAGATTAGGCTCAAAACTTTCCTTTATGATAAAGCTTATAGTTAGAGCTGGATCAGGTGACCCTGAACCCTCCCTTAGTTATGCTGCTATAGCCCTAGGCTGCTGGGGGGGATCCCATGATGCACTGAGTGTTTCTTTTCATTCACCTCTTTTTAGTCTGGTTATACTCCACTCTGCATTTAACCATTAGTTATTATTAATCTCTGTCTCTCCCCCCTCAGCAGATGACCCCCCCCCCTCCCTGAGCCTGGTTCTGATGGAGGTTTCTTCCTGTTAAAGGGAGTTTTTCCTTCCCACTGTCACCAAGTGCTGCTCATAGGGGGTCGTTTTGACTGTTGGGTTTCTCTGTACTATTGGAGGGTCTTTACCTACAGTATAAAGGGCCTCAAGGCAACTGTTGTGATTTGGTGCTATATAAATAAAACTGAATTGCCTTCATTTGGGTTCATTTTGCAGTCTCATGTACTACATGTAGTACATGAGACTGAATATATGTAGTGATAAACTGCAGTTTTTGTACTGTCTTTCTTGTTTCTATGACCAGTGATTTTATGTGTTTGTAGCTAATTATAATTCCCACCCTGAGCTGGGGTCTGCACAGTTAAAACAAACTATTTCTATAACTTCCAAAGCTCTGCAGCACATCATATGTGTCTACATATAGATTCTGTATGAATGCAGATCCATGCAGAAATTTCCATTTTTGCCATGAAATAATTCCTGGGAAACAGAGGAAGTATTTGCGTTCTTGGATCAGATTTAAACCCCAATTTTGTTGATTAGTAAATACACTGATTGCAGACGCCGCAGGCCAGATGTCTGTTTCACATCTTAAAGAACAGAACTCCAGAACATGTGGAACATCTGGGTGTTATTGTGGAACAGGAAAGTCCAAATTCACATAAGCAGCATAACTGCACATGTTCTCCGTGTTCTCTGCACTTTTTGTCAGTACTCTCAGTCTCTCTCTGCAAACATTTTTTATCACTAATAGAACCAAATATTCTATTATTTAGCCCTAAAATACAGTTTCAGTGATGCTGTCTAATTACTGCTGTGATGCTTTAACTGTAGAGTACCTTTCTGGGCTCATTGGTGCCCATGAAGTAGGAATGTCCCGGGAGGCCTTCAGCTAGACCGCCGCAGGCACCGCCGCGCTCCTTCGGCTGCCCGCAGGAGTCGCAGATCACCTTGCGGCTGCGCAGGTTGTACTCATTGTCTCCACCACTTGTGCTGTGAGCTCCCTGCAGAGGGCGACACACATCAGTTACTCACCTACATGAACGCTCAGGTTACTACAGAGTGGGTATAAAAGAAAAGTGAAGCCAAAGCCTTAAACCTGCATTCTTTCTAATGGCCAGCAGGGGGCGACTCCTCTCATTGCAAAAAGAAGTCAGATTGTGCAGAAGTGCATGAGGAAAATGAATCTACTTCCTAAGTTGACTTATAACCTTAGTACACCTTCACCTGTGCATTCATGGGCTCATCAGAATGACATACATAATAAAATGATGCGATTAATGGACGGAGACTCTGACTAACATCCTTCTGCTCACAGTTTTTGTGCAGTAACAGAAGAAGAATTTACCATCTCATCATCTTCATAGTCGTCACTGAACAGGGTGCGGGTCACTTTCCTCATGGCCATTTCCTGGTGGGAAATCAAATAAGCGGTGAAGTGTCTGCAGCTACAAAGAAGAAGAAACCTTTAAGATGCAGAGTCACACCTCTCCACTAGCACTGATCAGGATGGTCTGCAGGAGGTCGCCGGTGCCCCAAGAGTTCTGGCTCTTCCACACCAGGTCAGTGGGTGGGTTGTGGGTTCCACCACCAGATGCAGCCCAGATCTGTCAAAAGGTCAAAGGTCAGAGAGTTTGTAAACTACAGGGAACCAGTGCAGGTACTGCACATGGAAGCAGGGGAGGTGAACTTAGGCAAACTTCTACTCATCTTCATTTCCTGTTACATTTAAAACTGGAATGCAGTTCTGCTGTTTTTGAGCTGTTTCTGTTAATAACATCATAAAAAGCTCTTAAAGGGACCTTCTGCTGATTTTCAGCTCCATGTTTTATTTCTGGGCTCGACTAGAGCAGCTTTGCATGACTCCCAGCTCAAAACAACCCTTAATGGAGCTCATACTGAGCTTTGGTGCAGCTCCTTGGTTCAAGCATCCACCCTTTTGTTCTTAGTTCCTTTATACCTAACAGGACCCTCAAAGCTGCTAAAAAGATTTCAACAGAAATGATTGTGTTGATATTCAGTGTTTTCTTTCCTTCACAACATTTTGACCGAAGCGTGAGCGACTGGCAGGAACGATGAGAAGAAAGTCATCGCCTCCGTGCTCGCGGCGCCTCCTCATCGAAGCATCGCAGCTTCATCAGAGGGCAAAAGAATCATTTCAAAAAGAGGCCACGAAGGATAAAGAAAACTTACAGTCACAGTCCCTCCAGCCTTCAGAGTGAACTTCGGGGGAAACTTGTAGATGATGGGGGCGGCATTCCCAACCTGCCTCTTCACCTGCCAGTTACCCAGCAATTGGTCCTGCATGAGAGAAATCGGGGGATGATGAGTGGACAGAAACAAAGCTTCACAAAAAAGACCCTGGAAATATATAAAGGCTGAAAAGGTGAACATGAAGCTACACGTATTGATGTAGCAATGCATAAACTCAGCTACCTCATCAGCCTTGTTGCTGAGACGGATGAACTTCCCATCCATATCAACCTCGTCCACGGTGATGCGGCCGCTGGCCGAGGCGTGCTGACTGATGCGAGCCTTGGTCACAGCGCCCCCTGTCACACTGGAGGTCTCGCTGTCATTGTCGTTGAGCCGGCGCTTCTTTGAGGTGCTCGTCCCAGAGGAGTTGCGGCTGCTGGAGGCAGCGGCAGAAGAGTGGAGGACCCGGCTGGTCTGGGAGTGGCCTGAGCCGGAGGTCCGCATCACTGTGACCTTTGTGGGCGGAGGGCTGGGTGACAGACGCAGCCTGGGGAAAGATGGAGGGAGAGGATGCAGACAAAGTCAGTTCGCTCTGGTGTTTCCTGAGTTACAAAGAAAGTGAGCAGCAGGTTTCTCATAAAAGAAGAAACAGCTGTTCAACCTAACCCTAACTTCTGCAGGTTATCATCTACTAGCTGCGCTTTTTTCAAACACTTCAATCCATATTTAGTAACTAAACTGTAAACAAGCTGTACAGAAAGTCAATGAATGAATCATTTAAGTGTCGCAAACAGGAAATGCACCAAACATGGGATGACAATCATTTATAGACCATATTTACAAATGCAGAAAGGTGAAGTTTACAGTGCACGCCTTCACGCCCTCTGCTGGCTGTTTGCATTACTGTTTACATTTGACCCCATCTCAGATTTGATTGAGCAGGTGTCAAAGAGGACCAGGATAAGGATTCAGCTTATTTACGCCTGTATGCAGAGGAATGGCTGCTACTGCTGCATGCAAGTGTGTGTGGACAAACGGCTTCAATGAAACAGCTGAAACACTGCTCTAACCTTCATCTGTCAGCATCTCAGAGACACCCGGGTCAGAGCTTCCTGAGAAGGAGCCCGTGGACAGCAGTGGGTTTTCCAGAGTGACGCGCATGAATTTTGATTTGATTTGAGGTCCCATTAAAAAAAACCCGCCAGTATCTGCAGTGGCCCAAATCCCATTTCAGAAAGATTTGAGTTATATTGTTCAAACTGTCATGAAAAACACACTCATCTAAGTTAAGGAAGAGAAATCTGATTTGGGCTACAATGAAACTGAATGAGACTGAGCAACAAACTGAGCTTTCATTCAGAAATCTGTGGCTGAAAATAAACTTTGTCAGTCAGTTCTCCCGTGTGTGTCTGGCTGCAGGCCGTTAGTTCTGTTTTGTCCCGTTTGTTGTCTCATCTTTCTCATCCCAAACAGATGGCTGCCCCTCCCTGAGTCTGGATCTGCTGGAGCTTTCTTCCTGTTTCTTTTTCTTCCCGCTGTTTCCAAGTGTGCTTGCTAACAGAGTGCCAACCTGTCTGGGGCGTACCTTCCTTCTGCCCTGTGCACCTTTGCACCTGGCTGCAGGGATTCGTCCCAGTCAGCCAGCACTCATGTTGGCTGATCCATTAATGCTCACAGGTTTTCAGCTCAGCCCAAAGCTGTGCTGCAGCTCCTTAAACACTGGAAACTAGTAGAATATTTTTTTCTTTCCCCAAAGGTGGAAGTACTTTATTTACACCCTTGTTATGTAAGATTTCCCTTAAGTGGAACAAAAGGAGCCAGTGACAAACAGCCCAGAACCAAAAGCAGCTCAAACCAAATGAAGTGCCCCCTGCAGGACGGCAGTGGTTCTACATGATTATTTACTGCACTGCTCGGAGCACAGAGGTCCTGTCTGAGGTTATGGAGGACTCGTTAGACCTACAAACCCATTTTTCACTGACTTGTTGGCTCTCCCTCTCTTCCATAACGACTTCTAGCCTTCTGGGCACCTCTGCAGCTGGATTTTACGACAGCTGTTTTACAAACAGCCTCACCTCTCCTCCTCTCCCTCCAGCAGCTTCCTGTAAGCACTGATCTCCATGTCCAGGGCCAGTTTGATATCCAGCAGCTCCTGGTACTCATCCAGCTGCTGCTGCATCCGGGCTCGGATCTCGCTGATGTCCCGATCTTTGTCCTCCAGCCGCCGCCTCATCAGGTCCCGCTCGCGTGTCAGAGCCTCCTCGAGTTCCCGCCCCTTGGCCTCGCTCGCTGACAGCTGAATCAGAGAGAAGACAAAAACACTTTCAGCTTTTTTTGGATCCATCAGGTGGATTCCCTCCACTGACACGCTGAGACTGCACGTACCTGTTTCTGCAGCTGGCTCAGCTGGCCCGACAGGCTCTCCATTCGAATCCGGGTCTGCTGCAGCTCTTCGTGGGCGGCTCCCACCAAGTGGCTGTTCCTGTCCGCCGAGTGACGGGCGTTTTCCAGCTGCCGGGCAGAGAGACGAGGCGGTCAGGTAACAGCCGAGCTTAGCTCCATCAGAAACACTGCACTGATTCAATGAGGAGTCTGGCCCCTCAGCTTCTCGCTGCAGTTCACATGAAGTACTCCAAACAAAGTTCATTTCACAGTAACTTTTACAAAAAACCATCAAACACAGAAACCAGAGCTGCTGTCCTGGAAAAGCACAGTTCACCTCACCGTGGAGCTCAAACCCGGTGCAGCTGCCACACACACTTCCTGTCACACCTGGAGCTCAAAGGGAGATTACAGTTTCTGACCACACGCATGTTATTTTTATGATTTCTTCCTCCGTCTTCCTGTCAGCTCCTCTGTGTCAGAGCCCTCGCTCGGCTCTCTGTGTGTTTTTAGGGGAACAGTTTAAGCTGCGCATCATGTTGATGTGTGGAACATATAATCAGTCATACACGTTCCTAAAAGGTTTAGTGTGACTGTTCCAGCACCACCAATAATAATAAATATACATAGATTCATAATTTAGCTTCTTTTTGAGGCACAGGGATGCACTGTAGTCTTCTGTTTTATGAGCACCATATATCAGAAACAAACTGCATCTGTTTCTGAGGAAACGGAAATAATAAATAAGATCTAAGTCTGAGAGTCTTCGTGTTGCTCAGCTGTGAGTCCCGTCAGAGTGCAGGTGTGACAAGAAAAAAGATTTTTATGCACAGGATATAAATGTTTACATCCCGTCAGGACCAGCATCACATGTGCACGCTTCTGCACAGCCATATGATCGCTGGGTGCAGTTTGCTCATCAAGCTTTGTGGATTTTCTCTTCAATAACTGGGTTATGATTTGATATTAATAAGAGCTGTTTAGTTCATACTCAAGACAACTTTCTGATTTCTCCAAAACTCACAACAAACAGTGAACGTGGAGGAAGCAGGGTGAACTGTCCCTTTACATGAAAATACCTGAAGCATTTCTATACACTGAGATAATTATTGTGACCTGAAGATTATTTAATACTCCGACTCTCGGTGGCGACCGTGTCGAGTACCTTGGAATTGTAGGTCCTCTCGATCTCCTCCTTGTAGAGGCGGACCTGATCCTCGTGCTGCGCTCTCAGCTCAATCAGCGCCTCGGCGAGCTTGCTGTCGAACTCCTGCTGCCGCCCGCTGTCGATCTCCACCATGCGAGACTCGAACCGGCGCTTGGACTCACGGATCTCCTGCAGCAGCGGTAAAGATGCATAAACCCGTCAGTCTGAAGAGCACGTTTCTCTTTGTCAAACGAATGTATGAACTGTGCTGATGAGCTGCGACTCGGCTTTCTCAGGTTACTTTATTACAGGACAGATTTTGGTTCCTTTTCTTTGTTACATGAACTATAAACACTAACAAAGCCTCCAGCTGTAGGAACCTGCTCTCATCAGTTTTAATTGTATCGATTAATTAATCGATACAATTAAACTGTGCAGTAATTACTTGTTTCGAACAGAAAACTAATCTTTAAGAAACTCCTCACTGAGAAAGCACAACTGTTGCCAGTTTGGGGAAATAAAAATGATTCTTGCATTTTGATATCTGCTCTTTGTGTGCACATTTATCTGCTCTGCATTACCAGAAGCAGGAGAAACAGGTCTGGAGGGAAAATGCAAAACCAACAAGTAGGAGGTTGGAAGCAAATCGATATCTTGTGGAAAAGATGAAAAGTAGGACAGATTCCTGAGAGTAAAAATAGCAGTGTTAAGGTGAAGAGCAGGAACCTCATTGTAGATGTTCTTCTGGAACTCCAGCTCCTCTTTCAGGGTCTGCAGGCGGTTCTCGGCATCCACTCTCCTCAGCATCTCATCCTGTAGCTGCCTCTTGGCATCGGCAAGGTTTCCTTCCAACTGGAGAGGAGGGTGAGAAGCAGGAATGAAGAGAAACGAGATGAGAGTCAGCACACAAAACCAAACCTAACAGAACGAGGGGGCAGCCTGTGAGCCGCTCTTTTAGTTCCCCACTTTGGCCACCAGGTGGAGCAAAGCCACAACCTCCAGAGTGACATTCATTGATAAAACAAACAGCAGAGGAAGCAACCTGGTCTGCCTCACCAGCACATCCTCATTCATAATGGACTGCTGCAACGTTTCCATAAAATGAGTAATTCCACTGAGGTATTTTACTTTGAGATCGGGAACGCCGTGGGAACGCCGTGGCTCCACGTTCCACTGACTGCTCGTCAAACAGTTCATAACAAATGAATTTAAAGCATCCACGCAGATATTTAAAGGCGACTTCTGCTGTAAACTGGGGGTAAATATCCACGCCGCTTGGACCGACACCTCTCTTCTCATTTGGATTTCCAGGCTGTGCTTCAAACACAGTCGGTACCAAATCACAGCCTGGAGGGGGGGGGGCAAATCCCACTTTTTTGTTTGGTTGTGGGATTTTCCCCACAACCAAAGTGTACCAAAGTGTAAATGAAACATTTCTGCCCGATTCAAATGATGAAGTGTGTCCTTCCTACCCACATTAATCACGTACGACTTAAGTTTGAATAAAAATATATTCTACCTTCGCCAGCTGGGCCTTGAGGTCCTTCACCTCTGCCTCCAGGGTTCGCTTCTCCCCCAAGGCAGTGCTCAGGGCAGCATCTTTGGAGTTGAGCAGGGCTTCCAGGTCCCTCAACCTGACCAGGGCTGCCTCCAGGTCAGACTCCTTCTTGGCGTTCCTGTGAAGAAGGACGACAGGATGTGGACGTTAGTTTGTAGGTTCTTTGGTACTTTATGTATCATTGCCATCTTTTCACATCTCCGCTGATGAGTCGTTTTTCTCCTCGTGTCCTTGCATGCCATTTTCAGAAGCACAATAGTGTTTTGTTTTGTTTTTCAGCTTTATTGGAGCTGACGAAGTTCTCACTTTGCATTTAAAGCAAGTGGAAACATTCAGTCCTGAGAACTGAAGCGAATAAGACAAAAACTGCAGTTCCTCTAATGGCCACTGGAGGCTGGCTCCAAATGTGAGTTGATGCCTACAGACTCCCAGAAAGCCCAAATAAACATGCTTAGCTTAGCTTTAGCTTAGCGCTCCATCCTCTCATCTAATTACAGTCACTTCAGGTCCCTGTGATTTAAAAACCTTTTATTACCTGAATCATTTATAAACAGGTAGCTGCAGCTGTGTTAATTAGAAATTAAAGTAGTCGTGGTTACTCTGTAGAAAAGTGTTTACATGTGTTTGGGCTAAAAAGGTGACCCAAAAAATAAATCATGCAGAAACAAATGAATCAACTCCATCAAAAAAGCACACAGATGAATTCATTTATAATTTCTGTCCATCAGCTTTCATTTAGTTTCTGTATTTTTGTGGAGGTCATAACCTCACGGGTCATTCCACGTGAAGGTCAGGAATATAAAATTAAATTCAAGGAATTTATTTTATTAGCTCATTTTAAAAAAATATGTATTCATTTATCGTTCCACTGGTTTATTATACTTAAAACCTTCCATGTAATTAAAGTGGTTATTTTTTAAGACAAAACTTTAATGAACCCACGACGGTGAAATGTGTGCATCACAGCAGCTCAGTGAAGAGAAGAATGAAACAGAATAGAAAACACTATATACATAAAATATCTATCAATACACACACACACACACACACACATCAAAACACTATATACATTTTAGCTGATATTTTTTGTCAGCTATCTGAAGGTTCGTGTATTTGTTGCAGTATTTTATTGTTGCCTTGCATTAGCTGTAAATGCTGCACAGTCATAATAAGCACTCATCTGTGCTTAGTGAAGCTGTGGGTGAGGTACTGTTACTGCACAAGAGCCCATTAACAACCTGAGGTGTTATAAGAGGATCTGTGTGCTGCACAGCTTCACTAACATTTCTACAGCAGCTGCACTGCATGGACAGAGAGACAGAGAAGTGCCCGTGGAAGAACAATATGAAGACAGAGGGCTGATGAAGACAGGCAGTTAGCAGGATAGCTGGTTCATGCACTACCGAGGAGGAAGCGGACTTCCTATGATTCTATTTGGCACTGTGGGCCCGTCTTCATTGTCACTAATAATGGCCATCTGCTGGGGGAGATGGCCCCCAGGCTGCTCACACAGACCTGACAGTCTCCCGCTCCTGGACAAGCAGCCAAAAGGAAACACAGATAGCCTTAAAACCAAAGTTAGCCCACGGCTGACAGAGTGAACTCATAAGATGCTGTTTATAACACAGTAATCAATATCTATTACTGCTTCCAATAAACCCCAGGAATTATTTTCAAGAGGCTCAAAGAGAAACTTCGCTTCCTGAAAAGAGACGAAACTGCACAACAGCTATATCAGGCAAAACGCTGAAAACTCAAACTGATGTCTTAAAAACAAAGGAGCATACCACACTGATTATTGTTCAGATTAAAAAAGGAAAAAAGGAGGAGCAGGAGGAGGAGGAGGAGCAGCGCCCAGTTTCTGATGAGCACAAATCAAATAAGCATGCTGGCTGGGCCTGCACACGAACGCAGAGGCAGGGTTCACATGCAGACTCGCTCTTAAAAGAACTCTCTGAGAAAAACATGTTACACTGAAGCTACATTTTTATATTGTGGCACAACATTAACGAACTTTATGAACAGCTGGTGAATCTCAGCTTATTTTCAGCTCTGGTGTTGATCTCCGACTCCTGTCACATCTAAATATCCTCAGCTGCTAAATTCGTCTCATAGTGAGTCTTTTTGCAGAGCACAAAACAACACAACAAGAACACAAAAGTGAACTGCAGCCGGTCAGAAACACACAGAGCTCAACCTTGATCCTGAGCGTAGGGACAATAATGCATCGTACACAAACAGCTGAAAGAATAAATAAATAAACAAATAAAAATAAATAAAGTGGATAAAATGTACAGAGGACAAAGCAGCAGCGTTCCACTGATGGGCAGGAAGAGTCACAGAGTGACCTGAGGAAATTATTTTTAAAGATTCCCACAAACCAGGAGGACACAAACATAAAAAAGAACTTCACACAGGACGAGACCACAAACGCTCCACCTGAAAAAAATGACACAAATATTGAAGAACGCACAAAAACTTCTGGTAAAGTTTTCTGAAATATTTGCATCTCACTGAAAAATTGTCTGAATAATTGATCGTTGTACACGTGTGTGTGTGTTTGTTATGTTAAACTCACTGAAGGGATAAAAACTTTATACACTTTTTATTAAAAACAGCTGCTTAGATATGACCAGGACTTCACCTGTGTGTTTACCTTCTTTTATTCATGTTTTTAAAAATTAATAAAGATAAACATCGCAGAGTTCCTGGAGATGAAGGCCTTGCTCAAGGGCAGACTGCCTTTGTGTGTGTAAATGACCACGTGGGAGTAACGCTGGGTTTTACTCGTGTGAAAAACGACTTTATGACTGACACGCCTTCGAGGACGACTGCAGTAACAACAGCATTAACACCTCCAGCAGTTGTTGGACCCACAAACTGAGTTCAGGAACTCGTGCAAAACGAGACGCGACAGCTGCTGTAAAAAGTTTTAACGATTTATTCTGTCGTGACTGTAAAATAATAAACCTGAGGAGGTGCTGTGTGAGTCTGTGTGAAGGAAACTCGCTTTCTATGGCTGCTGCTTTGTGTTATTGTGGGACATTTTAAGTTCACCACAGTGCTTATTAACATGCAGTCCCATAAAAAACACATGAACCCAAACAGGTCTGAGTAACGAGGGCTGTGTTTTTTTATTTGAGTTGTAAATGCATTTGTTTACAGCTCCACACACACACACACACACACACACACACACACACACACACACACACACACACAGCTCTTTGTGTAGATGTTAATATTCTCTCCAATGGACCTTTTCAATGCTGTGATTCTGCAGCAGATGAACGCTGCTGAGTGTGTGTGTGTGTGTGTGTGTGTGTGTGTTGCTGTGACATTCATTAAGGCTAATGGGCCCAGTGGATCAGCTTCAGCGCTGGATTAATGGATGGACGTGCCTTCGCTGTATCAACATGCTGCTTTGCAGTTTGTATTCTCTTCATACATAAAACAGCAGCTAAAGAGAAGCTGAGAGCTGCGTGCAGACACACACAGACTCACACAGACACACCAGCTGCACTGTATGTGACGTATGGGGGACACGCTGTCCCGCCCTCTGCAGCCTTAATCACCCACGTTAACGATCATATTTCCTTGTTTTGTTGTGGAAAGTTTAAAAAAAGCCAGTTTAAATATCGGTCTGCGAGGCCGATATCGGCCCAGCGGATCAGGAATCCCCAATAAAAAGTATAAAATACATCCATTGCTGTATATGAAGAGAAGAGCACACGAGTTACAGCAGGTACGCCCACCTCTGTTCCTGTCACAGGAAGCATTCATAAACTGCATGAAGTAGGTTTGGTCTCCTCCACCTTCATATTTCTGCATATGAAAGCGGACCCTGAACATCAGAGGTCACTAACAGAGTCCATCCCTCATGTTACACAGCGGCCTGAGGTTTGACCTCTCAGGAGACCATCTCTACACCTGGATCTCACCTTTGGTGAATTATGATAACCAAAGCAGGTGGTACACACATCTTCATCCTCACTGACTCATCCTCATACTGCATGGATGGGGGCACGGGGCTCTGTATTGATTTGCAGCAACTCTTCCCTTTAACGGGACGAGCAGACCACCCCAGAGAAGAAATGGTTGTTTCTAACCAGCAAGGCTGATCGAAACAGTCACATTTATGTTCTCACTGAAAAGCTCTAAGTCGTGTTTAATTGTCATAGATTTAACGCTGGTGCTGTGGGCAGAGGGGTACAGTTTAGGGTGTGTCACTGATAAGCTGACACCGTGCAGCATCCTTCGATTTTCAGTCACACCCAGCAAAGGTTTCAAAACCCGACCGACGGCTGGTTTCACCCTGGCTCCATCTTTTATGTCCAGGCTGGATGTGCAGATAATAGAAAGGTCACAGGCTGAATGGAAATTTTCTGCTCACAGTGCTCGAAAGCACGTCTGTAGCTGCTGAGACAGTTCAGTGTGACCCAAAGTGGACTCAACAGTCACACAGCTAATCCCAAAGCCACTCCCAACAATCCCAGACGGCTCGGAAAACCCCGTCAGCTTCTGTGCAACGCTTTGAAGCACCGCACCAAAGACTCACAATGGGATCACATTCAGTAAGACGCCTATTAAATGAGCCTCATCAGAGGCTTTAGCGCAGTGATGCAATGAATATATATATTTATTATATATATGTGTGTATATGAACTTTGATTTGATTTACAGCTGCAGCTTTAAAGAGCTGCTCCTCAGGTGAGAACAGCCGGCTTGCTTTTGTGCAGATCCCAGAGCAGCAGTGTTTTCACACACTGTAATTCACACAGTGGGAAGTTTTTAACATTTAGTCTGAAACCACGACGACGTGACGAATCATGAAGACGTGAAGTTAAAGGAAAAGGGAAGTAATTCATTATTTTAGAATAAGTCAGGAACAGCAGGATTAAACAGACAAAAGCATCACTGATTCATCCTCAGTCCACTCAGACTAAAATATATATTAGTGTACAGTTTATATGTATAAATATATTTTAAAGAAAAATTAAAACCACACAGGAGAAAAAATAAACAGTGATTTTGTCTGTAGGTGCAGGTGTGTGTGAGCAGGTGCTGCTGCGACCGTCCCTGCTTTAACATCAAATCTGAACTTCTTACATTTCCCTTATAATAAAAAACAATAAAAACGCAATGAAAAGTTAAAGATGATTCTATGATACTCAGACTCACATTCAGTGAGGCTAAAACGAGCAAACACGTTTGGGAAATTAAGTAAAAAAATCAACATAAAAAATGCTAATTAAATACACGACCATAACTCTGCTCCTAGGAGGTGAGAGCATCACCTTTACTGTACGCAGTTTGTAACTGAGGAGCTCTAACACAGACAAATTAAATACTGTAAAGCTGTTTTTGTTTCCCACTGCACCGACATCATCATCAACAGTAAACTGGAATCAGAAAACAACTGCATTAAAATTACACCTGAACACCTGCGATGTGTGACAGAGACGCAGCGTCTACGTCTGCATTTACAGCCTCCACGGCCCTGTGCATGTTCACCTGCTGTTTACTTAATGCAAACTGAACTCTGTAATTAGAGCAAAAGCATAAATATTAAAGCCTCACAGGCTGTGCTCAGGACACATGTGGAGCAACTCTGCAGTTATTTTCAAGAAACTTATAATTAATATTTACAACATAATCAGCAGGGGAATAAGCAATGTGGTACTGATCCAACAGATAAGCAAACAAATGCAGATTATATTAATATTTAGAAAAATACCAGCGGGAATACGTGCAAACTGACTGAGGGCAGAGTTCACGTTTTAATTCTGCACACAAGGAATGAATTCAAAGCAAAACATTTATTTTCTCAAGCTTTATTTTTGCTTCAACACCACTTTTTATTTCTGTCCGCGCACAAATAACTGCGGTAAACAAAAAATGAAGGAAGTAAAAATAATAATGTTTAAAGGAATTCTCCTCCAAACAGACATCCTGAGGCACACACAAAATGGGAGCTTCTGGATGGAGACGGTGTGAGATGGGGGAGAGCAGGAGAGGGTGGTGTGAAATGGAAAAAACGAGAGAGACAGAGAACGAGGAAAAGAGAAAGAGGGGGAATA
This sequence comes from Archocentrus centrarchus, assembly GCF_007364275.1. NCBI lineage: Eukaryota > Metazoa > Chordata > Actinopteri > Cichliformes > Cichlidae > Archocentrus > Archocentrus centrarchus. The sequence continues at coordinate 838,052 of NC_044361.1, forward strand.
ATAGAGACAAGAACTCAGAGGAGGAGGAGGAGGAATGTGCTGGCTCGGCTCCGAGCCTCAAGGATGACTCACAGCTATCTTTGTCCACCCCAGTAACAAGAAACGGACTCCGCCTCGTGGAGTGAAAGAGAGAAAAAAGCCCGCCGTCCCTCCCCCTCCTCCCCTGTTTTGCTATGCCGTTGCCACGGCAACCAAGGCCTTGTCGTCAGGCCTGCCAGCGTGCACATTTCCAGCACGCCGAGGAATAAAAAAGTGAAGACTTTCTCAGGACTTTGAGTCTCTGCTTCAATGTGTACGCCCATGAAGGAAATCCTAACCTTCTCTTCCTGCAACATACGAAGGAAAATTACTGCGACCAGAGCCAGAAAAGCCCTTTATGAGGCCTAAATGTGGGACTTAAATGTAGCATTTTATAGCAGAAGCACGTTTGACTATGGACAGAAGAAAACTGTTTGTATTATAGTTTGTGAGATTTAGCAGTATTTATTTCTCTGGGCTGATCTCAGTTACTAAAACAGGCAGCAGCTGAGGGGCCAAAAACTGCAGTACCTCCAACTGCCACCGGAGGCCGCTCCAAAGGTGAGTCAACACCCAAAATGATCAGATTTACAGCAGAAATAAACAATGTTTCCAAAAAAATAAGATTGTGGGCTCTGAGGCTAATCTCCACCTTTGTGTTTGGGTGAAGAATTTGTTTCCAATTCACAAAAATTTGTGAATAACAAGGCTGTAAGTTAAGCATTATTATGGCTGTGTGTGTCTGTGCGGCTACATGTGCGCTAATTCAGGTCATTGAACTCGTTTGTGGTTCTGACACCTTTTGGAACAATTATAAAAATTATTCAGCAGATAATAGAGCTGACTGTGTGGTTACATAATTGCTGCATATCTGTCTTTACACAATGCAGCGGTACTGTTTGTGGATGCAGTTTGCTAACCAAGCATGCTAGCATTAGCTGCTAACCAAGCATGCTAGCATTAACATTGATAACCCCATGTCCCCTGTCCAAATATTCACTTCAGGCTCCAAAAACAACTAAGCAGCAGCATTCAAAGGAAAGCCACACAGCAGCGGGTGACGATGTCTCTCTTTAATTTACAGTTTTAGTCTCAACCAGCTCTAACAGACTTTAACAGAAACCACAGCTCCAGTATCTGACCTTTTCTCTCTTTGCAAAGGGAAATCTGAGCTGCTGCTCTCACCCTGAGCTGACTGCACACCCTCAGCTTTAAAAGGTTCGTTAGCTCATGGCTTCCTCATGTAACCCTTCATCCGTCCATCCGGACACTTCCCAGTCTGTGGTTTCTCTAGCATTTGGAAAATTAAAAATAAAAGTCTGACTGTGAACTCATGTTTGTGTGGATTTTTAAATTCAGACACAAAATTGCAACTGCTGCTTAACTTTTTATTTTTCTGCGATCTGTGCTGAATATTCCAAAAATAAATCCATGAGCATTCCCGATTCCTCACAGGGAACCTGCTAACATATTGTTCTGTATGTACGGTTGCTGTGGGGGCTTTAGACAGCAGCGTGCACACCCCGACAGCTCAGATCGGTCCACTGCGACTGCAGTGTTTACCGGAGCAGCTCCCTGCAGGAGCGGGGGGGTCAGCACTTTGCACGTGTGCACATTTCAGGAAACACACCAACATTTTTCCTGTTTGAAGCACCGAATCACACCACAATGAACTATGCTACTGCACAAACGCACAGACACACCCCCTCTGGAAAGCCATGTGGGAGGGGTTTCCTGATGACTCACAGCTCAAACACTGGAGAAAAAAAAGGGGGGGGGGGGGGGTTCTTTCAAATTCCCCATAGCCCATCTAAAATGTTCCCCTTTCCTTTTATAGCCCAGTGTTTCCTTTTTTCCAACTTCATCATATTTAGTTTGGCAGAACCACTTTATATGGAGAGCACTGCAGGGAAAAGGTGCCTGAGAGGAAGGCTGGTGAATAATGAAGGGGGGGGGGGGGGGGGGGGGTGCTCTGCTCCTCTTTATTACACAGCCTGCATCAAAATCACTTATTGTCAGAACTGAAACGTTAAAATATTTAACTGTGTAACTGTGCCAGCAGGCGGGGGGGTCATCAACTTGTTCATCATGACAACCAGCTGAATCAGGCCAAACTCTGTGAATCATTTCAAGTCCCAGCATCGCGGAGGAAACGGTGCTTGGTGGTACAACACAATAAAACATGAAGGCGACGTCAAAATAAAACTGGATTTATCAGACAAGCAGTTTTTTTCTAGCATTTCATTTCTAGACTTGTGCACATTTAAAGTGTGTAAACAATCATTACAGTAAATCCACACATTAAAGATCATGAATCTGTTATTAAAATAACCCCTCAGAGCTGCAGCTGAATAATTTCATTGTTTTCCTGACGTTTAGCAGGTCTGTGTGTTTAGGACATCCTCACAGTCTTACAGTCAGGCATATTTGCATGTGTCAAGCTGCACCCTGTACTCTTCCTTAAGAGAAATCACAAGCTACAAATAAACACTGCTTTACGTGAAGTGCTGATTGATGTTTCTGTCTGCAGAAATGCTGCGGTGCCTGTTAAACGTGTCCCGGCCCTCGACCGCCTCTCAGACGTGCGGCCTCCACCTGCCTCAGGTCAGATACGGCAAAACTGCAGCCAGCGCCCGTCATTTACTCACACTCACACTTCATGAATGGCTGGGCTCTGAGCCCACAGGCTAATGAAAGAGAAAGCACCAAAACTATGTGCTGGTGAGCCTAAATGAAAAAGTCGAATGCACCAGTGCAACCAAAGTAAGAAGCTGAGGGTGGCTTTCAGTGATGTGGACAGTGCAACGCCGAGCTGCATGTATGCAGTCTGCGGGGACCTGGAAGCTGTGCTGACACGTATGCACACGCAGCAGACGAGCTTCCCTGCAGGCTCTGAGCTGAGGCCACCTCAGGTAAACAATGGTGGTTCAGCTCTGCAGCGTGCTGTGAAACCTGCAGTAACAAACATCACAGGCTGGCGCGTGACTGTTTCCTGTGCCTCTTCAGGGACGAAGAGCACAATGGCAGGGATTGTGCATGCGTGCGTGTGGGATGAATGCAGCCTCAGCCAGAGGCCGCCCGTCCGCATCCACGTGTGGCCGATGGAAACGGAGGTTTTAGCGTTCGCTTTCAGCAAAGCAAATGGCGACCGTGGCCGATTCTCTCATATCAAACTCACGGCTTTGTTCGAGCTGTCACCAAAGCAAACTGTGCAAACGGAAATGAATTATGTGTACGTCTTTGTCTGACTCTCACACGCAGAAATTTACATTCGTTAGTGCTCAAACACAGCGTCAGTCAACAGATGAAGAAAGAAGTCCCGCCCGACAAGAACGCCTGTTTGAAAGTCTGCGTGAGACCGCAGACACCGAAGGGCATATGAAACGGCTCTGGTTCCTCTTTGCATGATTCGTAGATGATTCATCAGAGGGTGAGTCACACGCTGCCCTTTGTGTTAGCTTCCACACCGGCTCTTCACTGGTAGTGAGTCGGATTAAGTGATGGACAAAGAGCGGCGCTGGGACACAACGGCTGCTGCCTTCACCCTCTCACTTCCAGTTTTTTACATTCATCAAACACTGAAATCAGAAGCAGATATTAAGATTAGGAAGAACTGCTGGTGTTGGTTACGGCTCGGTCTTTCCTGTTCATCAGACCTGACGTCTAAAGAAAAAAGTCACAGCAATTATCTTGTAGGTGCAACCCTGCTGAGCCTGCAGACACCAATAACACTCCTGATAACAGGTTCAGCTGCATTGTCTGAACACTTTTGCTTTGACTAAACAGGAAAATCCTGCTGCTGAACAAACGGCTGCCAACAAGCATAAAATAATTCGCTGCATCCAGCCGTGTATTAATTATCATCCTGCTGTTCGATTCACAATCTGCAGTAAAACGAACAGTCTCAGGTCTTCCTCCATCCTCATACATGCATCAGAGTGTTTCTGCTCTCTTTTCCAGCTGCACTCACTTAAACCCAAAACTCCAGAAACCTGAGATGGTGGCTAATGTTAGCTTTGAGCTAAATAAAACCCATGTGGAGTTAATGAGACCGTGCTGAGTTCCAGTCAGAGTTCTGTAGCTCGTGTTAGCCTATAAAAGGAGGACACGATTCTTGGAGTATAACCAAGTTGGGTTGTGGGACGAGTTTAGCGACTTGGTGCTCTCACGCAAAGAAAGAAGAGGCTGGTATTGGCAGACGGGAAACACGGGAGAGTTCGCCGGTGAGCGTATGACCAAGCGAGGAGAGGAGAGGAGAGGAGAGGAGAGGAGAGGAGAGGAGAGGAGAGGAGAGGAGAGGAGAGGAGAGGAGAGGTTTTAGGACAGCTCAGCTAACACGAACACTGAATACTGGCTTTGACCTCTTTGACCTGCTGCCCTCTGGCAGGAGCTACAGGTGCATCAAAGCCAGAACAAACAGACTCAGGAACAGTTTCTTTGCCACAGCAATCACCACCCTGAACTCACCCACTGTAACTGTGCAACACCCACATCTCTGTGCAATATTATATCATTCATACTGAACAATATCTAACATTCCTATATTGTGTAATATCCAGTATTCATTCACCAAGTGCAATATTCATCATCTTCATTATTATATGTATACACATATTTACTTTTCTTACAATGTACAGATGCACCAATGTATGTATACATTCTATTTTTTGTATATTTTACACATTGTTTATTTCTGTATATCTCTTGATTATATTGATTATACTAGATTATAATATTTTTATTTTAGAGAGTTTGATTTTCTGTTACATGGCACTGAACAGGAGTGGCCCTCCAATCTCATTGTACATCCTGTATAATGACAATAAAGGCATTCTATTCCAAAAAGGACGCACAAGCTTCCAGGGATCGTCTAAACTCTGACATGCAAACCACACCCTTGTGGCACACGCTAAAAAACATGCTAATTATGTTCCAGTTTAAAATTAAACTGCTCTTTATGAGATACCAACAATGATGAATCCAAATGAAACGATTCTGTGAAAAACAAAAGACAAAAGGACTGCAAGTGAAGACTGAACCAACTCAAGATGTTGAAGCTCAGCTTCCAATCAGCCCCAATGAACAAAAGCAGCAGTTAATGCAGAGCAGCTGAAAGCCCCTCAAACTCACTGCCCTGTTTAGATTACAGAGCAGAACTGCTCCAAACAGCCATTCAGCTCCAATTTATGTCAGAGAAAATGAGCTTTTACGGGCCTGGAAGGTGAAGCATTGTTACATAACTAACCAGGTGGGAATGGCATAGTTTAGGATAAATAGCAGCCACTCTGTCTGCTTCCCAACGGGAAGGCCTTTGGGCAGAGAGCGAGAGACTCTGTGGAGTCCCACCATCTTAAAGCCATTTAGCCCGTCCATGTGCGAGTGACTCATCGAGGGTTTGGCTGCCTCTGCGGGCTCTATGGAAACTCTCGCTCTATAACACAAACACACACACACACACACACACACACACACACACTGAGTACAGCAGCCTGCCAAAACCTCAGTTTGGTACCAAGTTCTGGTCCGCTAAAGTCCAAGACCGACTCTCTCATTACTCACACACCAATAAAGCCAGCAGAGAGTGAACGGCACCCATTCAGCACATTTACAGGCCTGCTGCATCTGTTTTCCATCACAAAGTATTCTGTGAGCGCCCGAGAGAACAGAAAGCCTCCAGACCTGCCGGCCACACATCCACAGCAGATCTGGATCAAAGAATAAACCTGGGTATCACGTTTAAGCAAGCCTGGAAAACTGAGGAGCAGTTTGTCATTCCTAAAGCATCAGATACGTTCAGTCAGGAACATCACAGACACACAAAAGCTGTGCTTCAGTCCCACAGTGCACCCGGTTTATCACTGAGACGGGTCCCTCACTCCCACTGTGGCACGTACAGATGCTTATAAATGCCTCCTTGGCTTCACGCTGAACTGCAGCAGGAGGGTTAATGTTGGAGCACAAAGCAAAATGTTCTCCAAACCAAAGCAGCAGCTTTTAGTGCCTGAAGTGCGGTCTTCATGGCTGTAAACTTTTTCTTTAATTATGCTAATTTACAGAATGACATTTTTGCATCATTCACAGTTCAAACTAATCCTGATAACCTGCAGTGCATCCTCTGCCTGAAACCAGACGTTTTTGCTCTCTTCCCCTTTAAGCTCGTCCTTCCTTTAAACCAGCTTTCTCCTGATTGGTTGCCCCTCACAAATAAAAGATTTGGAGCTACTGTGCTCCGTAATGCTTGATATGCCCATATTAGAGACATCCCATCTCTGTGACATCATACTGAGCCAAGAGTAGAAAAAGCTGAACCCCAGTGTTTAGATTAGCTTATACATAAATACCTCATTATTAGAAACTCTAGTCTGTGTGTCCACCAGTGCAGAATACTATACGACAGAAAAGATGGAAAAGCAGAGGCTCTTTAAGGAGTCCTGTTATGTGTTGGTGTCTAATATTGATGAGTATCTCTGCCACAACAGCAGCATTTAACATCCCGACAGTTTATGGGAAAAACAAATAATCCGCAGATTAATCAATAAGATAAAATATTATCTGCAGGTCTGAAGTTCCTCTGGCCGTTTATCGCTGACTTTTCCTTCAGTGTGTAAATATGACAAAGCTGAATATATCATATTAAATATGAAAGTCAAAGACAGGATTAACCATAAAGTATTTGATTTAAAGTTTTTTTAATTCATCACACTGAAAAAAACTTTTTGCCTCATCAATGCTGCTGATTGAGAAGGGGCATAATTATAGCTACTAATGTATCATTTTAACAGCAAATGCCCCTAAAAGACTGATGATTCAGGTATAAATGAGTTATTACTCTAGAGCCATGCAGATGATAACATATCTGTGTGTTCAGAGCAGTGACACAGCAACACAAAGAGCTGTGTGATCTAATTTACATCCCCGCTGGAAGACACCCAGAATCCTGGACTGAGCTCTCATCCTCCCCGGCGTGACTCAGTGTGACGGGCCATCGTCACGTAACACGAGCCGCAGGATCACGAGGGAGCACGGGGCTTCCCCCTCGAGGCAGCCGGAAGAACAGAGACAGCGTGATCAAACGGCACGAGAAAAGATACCGAGCGGCTCGGCGAAATCTGCCGCGGGTGCAGGATGGTGGTCTCAGGCCTTCGAGAGCCGTGAGAGAGAAACGCTGAACTGAGGAAACCCGTGCAGTTTGTTTGATATTCTTAGATGACTGCAGGAGAGACGGACCGGAGAAATACATGTAACGGCACCATCATCACTTCCATGTGTGCTTTTCCTGACATCGCTGGTTAAAATGTCTGCTGTTGCTAAAGGCCCACTGGTGCAGATGATTTCTAATGGCAGCTGGATGGCATAATGTGATGCACTCAATTATGAATGAAGAGGTCAGGCTTCTCTGAGTGTGTTAAAGCAGCGCCGTGTACCCCAAAATGGCTTTTTCTGAGATTTAAATACGGATATATGAGCATAAAGCCTTCATTTTTTTATCCTGCTAATTACTCTGACCTAATAACAGCACATTACAGTCATTAATTATTCACTAGTCTGCATAATTGGTTTTTAAGAGGTTGGGAGGGAGAATCTGGGTCTTTTACCTCCTTAAATCACCAGATATCGTTTATTCATTTCGTAAAAGTCTGTAAAGGTGTGATGAAACAATAAGCAGATCAACTGGTTATAAAATGCTGAATCTTCTCTGAATGGAGCTTTTAAAGCAGCACCGACTGAGCTCAGCAGATCAGCTGATGGCTCAAACCTGTGCACCTGCAAGCAGCTTTGCAACCCTCCTCCAGTCCAGCCTCCTCGCTTTCCTGCTATCTATCAGCTATACCACCGAAATAACAGAGCAGCCATTTAATGCATTTAATGTTCGAGTGATAGTAAGTTACATAGTTTCATGGTTTGATGGTTGCTGAACATTTTAACATTAGCAGCAACGACCACATGTTTAATATTTGAAGGATTCATAGAGCCACACTTTGGTTTTCCTGTATTTTGAGAGTAAATGTGATCAATATAAATCTTTCAGTGCTGCTGCAGAGATTATAAAAAATAAATCCCAGAAGGAAGGATTTATAATTTTATGTTATTCTGAGTTTGGGGAATGAGGTAAACGCCTCTGCTCCACCACATCTCCAACAGGCTTTATTCTCTAAATGTGAAAAAATAAAAAAATATTTTCTAATGAATTTATTTAGCTTTGACTTAAAACTTGAAATAAATTACATTTATTCTCCACATTTTAATTTTATTCTCCTTTCAAAATGAGGTTTTCCTGAATCTCTGATGTCTCACTGCTGTAAGTGCAGAGGAGGACCTCTGACCGCTTCCAGCAGGTTGCAGTTTCCTGCTCAGCACACGGTTTATCGACAGCGTTTCAAACAGACCCTCAGAGAACGCTGAGGCCGAATGATCTGAGCTAAAGTGCAGGTTTGTTCTTCCCAAGTTAGGAAGAAACTTTCCCAGCACGCAGAGGCAGCGCGGATGAATCCTCCTGACACGCGTCACCCATTAATAGAGCGGATGTATAACATGTTACCTTAGCGACAGGCTTCAAATTTCCCCTGAGATAAATTTAGAAACTTTGCTCACTGAGACTGAAGCTGTGACTAAGATTAGGCTGCTTGCTGTGACGCCCTTCAGCGGGGTCTCCCTCTCACTTCTGGTTTTCTCCTCGTGGGAGACGCTTCGGTCAGAAAAGCTTCTGTTTATCACGCCGCTGTTGCTCGGGGTGCAGCCGTGTGACACAAATACAGCTTTGAATCTAAATAACAAGGCAGTGTCTTTTATGGGACTGATCATAAACACAACAAATGACTGCAAAGTGCATGAGTCACGCTGGATGATGCAGAAGGCTAACTGTAACAAAGTATTCCCGGTCCAGGAAATGAGAACGTGTTGTGTGATAAGCACATTTCCTGCAGCGCCCCACAGTTACCCTTAGCAACACACAGCAGCCCATAAATACCGTGTTAGCACATCTGCTGCATCTTTGTCCCTGCAGCGGCCGCCGGACGTGTTCGGCCACGTTACGCCGACTGCGGCGTGTTTAATCCACTTTTTATTGTTTCCACAGACTGGAAAAGGACAGAAAAGCCCGTCGGCCCCACCCCTCACAGGTGGGGCAAACTCACCCCCGCTTTGTGTCTGGTCTCCAACAAGGACTGTTTACTGTCAGAGTTCAGCGCTTTACCGCGTCTGTCACAAACAGCTGCTGCTCCTCATCACCGCGCCCTGGAACCTGTGCACGGTGGAGGGAATGACCCCTGCATTCATGCACGAGCAGCAGCAGCAGGTCTCCACTGTTTCTAACGTCTGGTTTTTATTTCTTATTTCAGTTTTTTCACTCTTGGATTTCATTATTTTTCCATCACTATAGTAACATCAAAGATCGATATCCTGCTGCCTGACAGCACAGGACACCCCCACAAACAGTTCAGCCTAAATATTATTACGCAGGTATTTTTAATGCTGCGGCCCGCAGGTGTTTATTACCCTTATATCATCACGGTTTACAATATTTTCCAGTTGCTTCGATATAAACACTGAGGAAACGGTTTTGTTTGCTGTGATAACGTCTGTGGGCCTCACACTGCTGCTCTCATCACTCATTTTAAAGAAGACTTTATATGAGGTCTGATCCATTTACATTTAAATCCTGGAAGCATCGAAAATTGTTTCCAGTACAAAATTCCCTCTGTTTTTTCCTGTTCCTGTGTTTCCTGACGGCATGAATTTCTCTCCAAGTTTATGAGATATCAGCGTCACCTGAAGCCTCGCATTGTTCAGCATTAAGATCAAATTGAAATGTTTGTCCTCAGCTTCCTCTGGGACAGCACGCTGAGGGCGTCTGAATAAGGAGAAGCATCTGTGGAAAACTGTGGACGTTTAACCTTTTTGGTTTTATGGTTTGTTCTTGTGAAGGACTTTGAAACACAGCCTATTAATAAAGAGTTTATTGTGTAAACCCTTAGATCAGTGACGTTTGCTTAGCAGCACATAAACTGTAATAGACCTTTCAATTATCAGCCTGGTTAAGGATTAAAAATGAGCCCGGCCGCTCACACCCTCACCTCACCTGGACTTCAGACTCAGGATAGCACAGCAGCACCAGCTCGATCGTCCTCTCTGGCGCTGCTTTAAGTAAAACCTGCGAATTACAGGATTGAGTTTCTTACAGTTTTAAATGATTTTTGGAGAGGTCGGCGATCCTGCGCCGGCAGCTTGGCGCGTCGCCTCAGGGAACACATGCGGGGACGAGAGCACGTGTTCCCTGCAGTGGCTCTGCACACAAAGACGTGTGTGTGTGCGCCTCTGGGCTGAACAGGTGTGTCCCGTCAGCCGACCCGCACTGGAGGCTCCACCTGTTGCTGTGTCACATTTGGGAGCAACACGCAAGGACGACGACAAAAAGTCAACATATTGTGAGACGAGGGGCCGCGTGTTTGTCGCACCGCCCCCACCCGGTGCTCGGCGCAGCGGCACGTCGGTGTGTGTTAATAAAGATGACTTCCCGTCACACAGAGGCCACTCGGCCCGTCCCAGAGGCCGTGAAAAAAAAAGGTCTGAGTCACCCACCCACTCCCGTCACATGGCCGAGCCGAGGCTCCCACAGCACCATGGAAACCAAACACCAAACACGCCACTTGACGTGGAGCAGATAAAGCAGCTCAGGCCGGACTGAGTGACTCCGGCAGCAAAAGGAGCCGCTGCCTTTGGAAAATAACGCTGCTGCGGGAGAAGCACAGAGCTATGGCTGCTCAACACAAACTGTACTAATGAGCCACAATAAAGGTGCATTCCCACAGTTATGGAGCTAATGTCACCTCTGACACGGAGGTTACAGGTCGGTCCGAGTGAGTGAAAACTGACGAACGGATTAGCATGAAACTGTTGAACAGGTGGACTGAGCTCACAGATCTGCATTCAGGAACATCTGGAGGTTTTTTAATCATGGATTTTGTGTTATTTCTACAAATACATAAACTGAAGTAACAAAAATGTGTAGATACAAAGCTGCAGGAAATTTTCCGCCAGCTCGGAGCCACACCCACAGAGATTCATATATGTTTCACAGCTCAGATGCAATAAAGTGTCTTTGAAAAGAAAACAATCAGTGACTGATGAGATGAGGACTCATTAAGTCTGAATCAACAGGAAGGAAGTGCACGCAGGCCAGATTCAAACACGCAGCGTCGGAGGACCGCACACAGTCCAGACTCTCTCTTTCTTGGACTCCTCGGACCCGGCGTGAACTTGACTACAACACAGTCCCGGGAATCACTGCTGGCTGAGTCTCATCTGCAGAACCAACAAACCTGTGACACACAGATATTCAGGAAGTCTGGAACGTTTTGGGGCCAGGGGTGACTTATAGGGGAAAAAATCTCTGGAAGAACTGCTCAGAGTCCAAATACCTCTTTAGCTGCTTGGAGTGGCTCCATAATGTGGCACAGGCTGCAATAACAGCAGCCAGTATGCCGACTACACACAGGGTTTCCTCCAAATGTTGTTGGAAGCAGCAGATGGAAAATTGGGAGTGTTTTTTTTTCCCAAAAAAATTAATGTAGCAACCACCACCTACTGTGAGGGAACGGTTTCCACTCCACTTCCAGACATCAATAACATGCAGTGATGAATGCTGCAGTCTACCTTGATAAGTAGATGTAAGTGGAAAACATTAGAAACCCAAACACTGCTTCAGGAACCACCCGAGCAGAAAGGATCAGGTCTGGATCCTGTTTTTCACGAAGTCCTCCTCAGTGCGTTGTTGTGAATATGATAATGAAATGTTTAATAATAAGAAGCACCAAAAGCTCTTTTCTAATGACAGAGTAAGTTTTGGGACTCCCCCCCATGTGCCTCACAGTGGTTTGGTCCTAACTCCACTTCCTCCCTGTTCAGCACAGCCACAGCTCCTAATGCATGTTTATGGATGACGGTGGTCTGCTAAAGCTTCCTGATATTATCATTTTTTGTTTGATGATTATTTCTGATCAAATTTTGTGGCCTACATTTAAACGAAGTCCTCTGAATCAGCCCCTCCCAACCACAACACGAGTCCCAGGAGTGCTTAAAGATTTAGATCTTTAAGCAACTGTGCAGTCCTGTCATGCATAACGCTGTGATTGCGCCACACTCTGTCCCCGGGACAGCGATTCCACCTCAGCGGAGCGCGCTGTGTGTCCAGGGTGCAGCCTGTTTGCCTGAAGGCGTGTCCTCTCCTTCGCGGGCACCGAAGTGACATGACTGAACTTGAAAACTGACAAGTAATACAAAAATCAACCGGCAGGAACGATGTTTGCAGGTCTAATGTTAGTCTGGCTGCACATTTCACACCACATTCCAGAGAGGAGACGGTGTTGCACCACCTCAGCTGCTCGCACAACACTGGGCGTGAATCGGAGGTAAAATCCCAGCAGTTACATGTTCGCACCGTAGTTTGACTCTAAGGCAGTTTGGAAAAGAAAGGCTCGAAGCTGACTACTTTGGGAGAGAAAATTTAAACAAAGACAAATCTGAGAGCAAACCTGTGCTGGCTGATCAGCAGCAGCAACAGCAACAATATATCCAGTACACCAGGTGACACTTACTGACCTATAAAAGCATCATTCTTATGGACCTGGAGGAATACAGGAACATCTCCCAGTTACTCTGGGATCACTTGGCAAAAGTCCGGGAATTCCCCCAACAAAGATCCCAGACAATACCAGATCAATGTTACATCATCAACGTGCAGCATGCCGGAAAGATTTATGGATCATTCCCGGTGGTTCCCGTGACTCAGAGGCACACGCTGCAGTGTTTGCTTTTCTCGGCCCTCTGCAGACACGAGGCTGAGATGTGTGTGTAGAATTATAACTGGATGATCAATGTGTGCTTCTGATGTGTTATCTTATTTAAACACAGGACGACAATCCATGTACGTCCTCACAGGTGAAAAAATATAAAACCATAGACAAGAATCAATGGAAACAACATCAAGGCAGCGTGTGTGTGATTTGTGCTTTGTCTGTCCGCTGTTTGTATGAGATGTGGTTCTGATTGGATGTTGTTGCCATCAGTTATGGTCATGTGACCTATGACAGGCAGTGTTTCATTGGCTGATGAAGCTCGAAGCTTCACTATTAGAATAAATGAGAATACTGGAGCTGTGCAGTGTGAGCTCATGTGCACAGCAGGAGGTCACCACAACAGACTGTATGAAAGATGGACGTAGCTGCTGTGACAGCACCAACTGATTTTTCAACTTTTAGTTTGAAGCCTCCATTTTATTATTTTTGCTGCAGTCATCTTTGTTTCTTCTTCTATACAACAGGACAAACTGTTGAAACCAGAGCAGTCTCCCCCTACTGGCCATAAGAAAGAATGCAGCTTTAAAGCACTTGAACTTCACCTTTCAGCTACATCCATCTTTATAAAGTCTCTCTGTCCCCTCCCATTGGCTCTTCCTACCTGGCTTTGAGCTCCTTGTGCTCCTCCTTGATCTTGCTGAGCTCCAGCTGCAGGCGTGCTCGCTCCTTGGCCACCTGGTCCAGGGTCTTGCGGGCGTCTGCCAGCTCCGTCTCATAGGCTGTCTTGATGCCCGACAGATCGCGGCTGACCGAGGACTCGGACTCGTTGATGCGCAGCCGCAGCCCGGTGTTCTCCACCTCCAAGGAGCGCACCTTCTCGATGTACACGGCCAGCCGGTCGTTGAGGTTGCACAGTTCCTCCTTCTCCTGCAGCCTGGTGATGCGGGCCGGGGAGACGGCGCTGCGGCTCGTGCGTTTTTGGCTCGGGGTTTCCATGGTAATAATGGCTCAGCGAGAGGTGCAGATGGGGTGAGTCACCGGCTGTGGGAGAGGAGGAAGAGTTCATGAAGAACAGTATCGAGGTCGTCTTCCTCAGAAACACACTGCACTGCTTCGGTGGCTGAGTCACAGGTTAAACTTTAACAAAGGTCACACTGAAGGAACGCTGCAGTCCTGCAGCACACAGACTTTTATCAGAGCGAGCGCTCTTTTTAAATCGGGTCTGATGTTCTTGGAAGCAAAATCCCTGTTAGGCTATAAAAGAAGTCATCAGAGCTTCCTTTCTGCCGCCTCCTGCTCCTGATATCATTCCTGATTCACACCAATGTTTTCAAAACAAACAAGCTCTCCGTCCTCTCCTTCAGCACATTACCCTCCTGCAGGCGTCCTTCAACGGCTTTACTCTGCATCGCTCCCACAGACACCCACCCACCTTTCACAAGCCTATAAACACTCTGATAATTACTGTGAAATATGCAACTGTAGCCAGGACACCAAAACAAGTCACAGCATTTCCATCTCTGCCACTCAGACACACTGGTCACGTTTAGGCTAGCCTCAAGAAAAGCTCCTCAGCGTTCACCGCTGATCATTTCAGTCACAGCCACGAGCAGCAGCAGTAATACCAAAGTGTTGACTCATAACACAAACCAATGCTGCGGGATGCCCCGATAAGGACATGCATCCATGTTGGTATGAGGAGCACCAAAGGCTTCAGAGTTTGGTGTTCATTACAAAAGGATATGAAATTCATTTAAAAATAAAAGTATATAACTGAATAAAAGAAAAGGGACAAACTCCACACTCCAGTTCTGAGGCTTCAACGAGCCTTATCAGCCCTGTTATCAGCCCTGTTATCAGCCCTGTTATCAGCCCTGTTATCAGCCCTGTTATCTGTAACTGCAGCCAAACAGGTGAGGCTGAAAAACTCCACTAACAACCTCACAGGCCGTTCCCACCAAATGGCGGGAAAGAGCTCTCCAGATTGTAGTGGGTGGGCGCACCAAACTCTGCCATCCAACCTCTCTACGCCCATTCCCAAAAGTGCACACAAGAACATGCACGCCCATGTGGGTGGGATGCGTGCACACGCCCACAGGAGCACACACTTACGAGTACTCTGTGGACCGACTTTGAATAAATGAAGCATCCATTTGAGCTCCCAGAAGCGGCTCCTGAGCACGAACAGGTGCTGTCTGATGTTCAGCTCTTCAGGCATTAAAATGAGCTACAACTTTTACAAAGTTATGCCACACAAAGAGGAAAATGAGAACAGCTTTCAGCTGACTGAATGAGTTTAACAAGCTCTGGATTACAAGCATGCCAGATGCAGCAACAGCAGTTAAAGACCCCCCCACCACCACCACCCCCACCACAGGAGTCGAGCGTATGAAGAAACTCTGAGCCGTACCTTAGCTGTGAGAGCCTGCTGACTGCAGCCTGCTGAGGGATCTAACAGTGAGAGCGCAGGACCTTTCTGCAAGTTGATCTGCTGGTTTCAGTGCCTCCGAGGATCGCAGAGACCAGGATCTGTTGAATAATGCAGCCTTGCTCTCTCTGCTGGTGGGTGTGTGCTCCTTGGCTCGTGCCCTGGACTGCTTTCGTAGCAGACTCACACCGCACCTATCGTGAAGAGGGAGACGGGGGCGGGAGCACGAGAGAGAAGAGGGTGGGGTAGCAAGGAGGAGTCAGGCTAGACAGACTCTCTGTGTGTGTCTGTGTGTGTGTGTGTGTGTGTGTGTGTGTGTGTGTGTGTGTGTGTGTGTGTGTGTTGCTGAGCGCTCTCTTTCCCTTCTCTCAGACTGAGCCCTCGCGCACACATTGACCTCAGCAGTTGGTGCAAATAAAACGCTGCGACACCGATGATACCGAGCGGCTCCCGTGTGACTGCACCCGCTCTTCCCCGCTGATCTGAAGATCACATCCTCAGCCCAGTTTTCCAGCTGAAAAGGCAAAGGCAGGAATGAATGAAGAATTTCAGTTCCATAAAGAAACCCTGTTTGAGAGGTGACCCAGAAACACGAGGCAATAACAGGTCTAAAGTCCACACACATCATTCATCACCTGTGTGCACAATTATCCATGGCAGAAAAATGACCTTTCAGTGAGGTTATCCAATGAATTCAAGGAGGATAAAGTCTCATATTATGATCCCAGAGGATGGCAGAATAATTCCTGTGAGGCATCCTGAAAGCCTAAAAATCTGACACTCCAAACGGAGCCGATTCGGGTCTTATATTTATTTCTGTGGGGTGGAGTTAATGACACCACAGGTCCAATCAAGTTCTGATGCTTTCTGTGTGTCTCTGTGCGTGTGAGCATCACCATGGAAAGAAAAGTTTGTCCATTCATGTGTGTGTCTGTGTATGCGCATGTGGTTAAACATGGGGTAGGAGAGCACCTCTGTTTTTGGGCATGGGGCAGGTCCGGCAGCTGAGGGAGTATCCTGGCTGCAGCGCGGCCTTCCAGTGGAAACTCAGTGTCTGAGTCACACATCACATCTCACATGTTTAGGCCTCTTTCCCTTTAACTCTTCTTCTTTCTCTTTCTCTCCACGGTTTAAGTTTTTCAGCCCTCGTGTTTCCATGAAAGTCGCACAAAGACAGCAATGCATGGGCGGCAGCACAAACAGCTTTTTCAGGCTTTCCTTTTCCTGACGGGCACAAACAACAACGACATTTCTCATTTAAAATGCAATTACATGGTCATAAGATGATGAAAGTCGAAGTCCCTGAAGCAGAGAAGGAACTGGCGTTTTGCCACCAAACAGAACGAATGTGAAGACGGTAAGCGATAAGGGTCTTACAGCGAACAACAACCGACCTCACTGACAGTTCACTTACAGCAAGTTCATCAGCTTCCTCTGTGGGCACGTCAAAAATGAGCGCACACACGCAGGTACCAGCGTTTACATACAGCTCCGAATCATTTAGCCTGCCTCAGCTAGCCAACATAAGTGCGCAGATACCAGCAGAGGCCTCAATATTAAGTCCCATAATTAGCATTTATTAACTTTAAAGTTCTTTATAGTTTTTAAGCATTTTTAATGTGTGAAAACAAATGGGAACACACACACCTGGTAAAGGGTCAGCTGTCAATGGACCACCAACACCAGCAACCTCAGGTGCACAAACTGCAGTTCTTCCAGTGGCCACTAGAGGCTGGCTCCAAAAGCCTCAATCCCAGCTCAAATAAATAAATGTGCAGGTACAAAAACACCTGTGGTGATTTTAGCATTTATTAGCATGACCGTTTTAGCCATGACACGTGCCTTAACTGCCTCCATGTGTCTGTGCCACATCGCAGGTGTGACAGCGCAGTGTCGTCTGTTTTTATTACAAAGAAAAAAGCAAAAAAAGCCTAGTAAACTGCAGCCAGCACATTCAAGCCTTCAGCCACTGACTGCTGCACATTTGAATCTGATTCCCAGATGCACTCATCAAGTCCAAAGACAGGAGCAGGCACGACAGCCCGGTTTGCAACTGCAGCCAAAACAAGTACACAACAATGTGTTATCACTTGCTCTCTGATTTTCTACCCTGACAGCATTCCAGACGGGCACCAAAAAAGAAAACCACAAGGCGTGCCCATTGTGCAATCTAGACATTATATTTCCCCATCCTGAGCTGCTGACTTACTGCTCTGCTGGGAGGACAGAGCAACAACAGTGAGGAAGAATCTCAGCCTGAGAAAATCTGGGAAGGAATTTTTTTCTGAGCCACGGGAACAAACACTGCTTTCATTCCTGTTTCTGAACACACACACACACACACACACACACACACACACACACACACACACACACAGTAGCACACAAAAATGCTTCCAGTTGTTTTCCTCACTACCTGCACAGCACATCTCTCAGTTTGTGCACGTTTAAGATAATGAAAAATAACAACACACTTTTGTATCATCTGATCCTCCAGCTGACAAACTACCACAGTCCCTCAGCAGAAACACACTGTTGACTGTAGGCTCTCTATGTGGTGATTTTTTGTTTTTCTTCTGTAACCTGCCCAGACACAGCTTACCGAGACTGAAAGTTTGTGTTAATAGGGGTGCGGCAGGTTCGTTACCTTCTGCAGCATTTTTTATTGAATCCTCTAAAAGAAACTGCAGAAGAGGCCTGCTCTCCATTTATGGCATTTTATTAGCATGTGAGGATTAATGAGCAGCTCTCTGCACCCATACAGTCTGTGGATGCACCTCAGTAACCACGCTCACGAGCATTAGCTGAGGACTCGACGTCCTCTTCTAAATGTGGTAACGTCTGACTCTCAAACACCAAGATAGCATCGGCCATAAAGGACCTCACAAACCGCTGGGTGACATCATCGCGGCTACGTCCATCTTTTACATACAGTCTGAGATTACGGCTGCTGCCTCGGAGATCATCGCTCACCTTCCCACAGAAGTGTCTAACATTTGTTTCCAGCGTGCACACGTCTGGAAACATAATCTGAATCAGTCTGATATTTCCTCTACGCCAAACTGTAGCATCAGTGTGATGTCAAACAGTTTGTGCTTTATGAGCCTCTGTTTTGCTTAGCATGCAAATTATTCAAAAGCCTTCAGTCTTATGTAAATTCCCCTCATGATTTTTCACAATGCGCTGTAGATGTGAAATAAATATTGTTGAGACAGGAAACATGATGCGCCACCTCTGATGGGGGAGACAGAAAGCAGAGGAAGATCAGAGGCTCGTCTCATTATTTCAGTGAGGATGTAAAGCTCCCACAGGGACACGCGGAAAACGGTACATGGCACAGAAATCGCTGAATAATCCTCAGCTGCTGCAGATCGAACAGCCTGAAGTCTGAACTGGACGTTTCTGCCACAGTGGGAACAAAGAAGTCCTGATTATGTGTGTCCACAGCACCTTCATACCATCACCTCATCTCCTGCTGAGTACTTCAGTACTTCATTGTACTATCATTTCATTTGATTTGATATTTTCAAGAGTTTTTTTAATACTATAATAATAAAACTTTTAGCTGATGTTGGCTCATTCAGACACGCTGCCTGGATATCCAGTAAACTACAAGGCCCACAATCCCCTCCGTCCTGCCGTCACAGAGCCCTTTGTATCAGTAAGTGCAGCTGAAAACACAACTGGGCTTCTCCAAATTCAGTTACACAAATGAAAGAGCTGTTTTCAAATGACACTGCCTCCTTAGTTCAACACCCCCCACCCTCTATTAATACACCAGCCAACGCTCGTGACCGAGCAGAGCCGTGACAATAACCGGCAGCTGCAGCTTATGATTACTGTTTCTACAGCAGCATGTTGTCCACATGCTAAAGGAAAGCTCTGCTAGAAGTTCTCCGTGACCAGCGGTTCTCCTACCGTGAGTCCAGCCTGCTCCACTGCGTGTGCAGAGGAAGGCGCTCCCACAAAAACACGGCTCTGTCTGTCTGACTGCCTCTCAACACAGTTTAACCAGCCTGAAAAACTGTGAACCCTCAGACTGGCAGCAAAATGGTTTTAAAATACGAGAGCGGGACAAAAAGGTCTGTTGTGCAAACATATAATCGCACAACCTGACTCACTAAGATGACAGGACAAGTTTTTATTTAATTTCATAGAGTCTCACACACACAGACACACACACAGACACACAGTAAGTGTATCTTTTTAGCTCTGGTCTCTTTGTGCCGCCTGTTTGTGAGTCATTGAGGATAAATCAGGAAATTATAGCAGTAACTAAATAACCAGTTCCATTCTCTGTGAGCTGCCTCTGAAATAAAGCTGATATCGGTCTCTGTGACAGTCTCGCTTTCTCCTCTTCAACACCATCTTCTGCTGAGTGATAAACGGGTGATAATACGAGTGGCTGCCTCCTTAGAGAGGGTGATGAGTGCAGGCCTGTGGTGGGCAGCTTTGTTACGTGGAGCGAGCAGAACCAGCTCCAGCTTAACGCGGCAAAGACGAATGAGCTGGACGTGGACACGAGGAGGATTAGAGCTCAGGTGACCCCCGTGGGGTCACGTGGAGTCAGTGGAGGATTATAAATATGTCTGGACTTCACCACAAACAGACGCTCTCTGCACGAAGGGCCGGACTGCTCTGAGTTTGCTGAGACGACCGATGCTCAGGATGTTTCAGTCTGTGGGGGCCTGTGAGATCCTCTGTGCTGATCTCTGATCAGGACCCGCAAACTTCACAGCTACTCACCATAACATCTCAACTATTTCATCTGCCATATCTGGTTTATATACTACATAGTACTGTTTAACTATTTATTTTAACATACTGCACCGTCAATGTAGCACCTTATTTTTACTTTTTATATATATATATAAGATTTACATTTTATATCTCCATATCTCCTTTCATATTTATATTTATATTTTGAGCATCCATAACAAATTTCCTCCTGTAATGAATAAAATATTCTGACTGATCTGGGATCCAGCTGCATACATGTAAGTGAATATACGAAATATTTTATAATGAGGATTTCTTTGTTTCAGGTATGAACTAAATCAACGCTGTCTTCACTTCCTGTTTTGTTGTGTTCTCTTTAACATCAGTGAGAGTCCAGATTAACACAACCTGTGAAAGTGAACGTGCGCAGGTTCAGTGACACAAACACCACATCTGTTCCTTTTTCCTGGTGTTTGATGCAAACCGCAGCTGGAGCTCCTGCTGGGTTTCATGCGCTGCGCTGCTGCCACGTGATTGGCCCATTCTAATAAGGCGCGCTCTCGGTGTTTATGCACGCATGCATGCGTCACGAATTACGGGAATGCAGCCACTCCGTGCCTCTCTGGCGCCCCCTGTCTTCACTCGTTGCACATGACATAAACATAGCCCCTCACTGCACAGCCCCACATTGAAGTCATTCACAAGTGCAGCGCAGAGAGCAGGCGCCACCCACTGGCAGACACGCTGAATGAAAGCTCTGACGGGTGACAGAGTTCATGGACTGATTCAACTCCCCGCCTGCGTCCCTGCGTCCTCTAAGCAGCTACACGGAGCCGGTGAAACCCATCTTAAAGCTGCAGCAGCTCCCGCTCCCTCTCCGTCCTACCTTCGTCTTCTTCTGCCTTTTCTCTGCAGCCCCGTCTCTGCGGTCACTGGTGACCTTTCCAAATGTCGTCAGTCCGAGTTAATCACGGTATTATCCGCCGGGACGCGTTTCCTTTGAACAAACCTGAGAGCCACGGAGCTCCGAGTCGAGCCGACTCGAGCCAGCAGCCACCTGCAGATCCACGGGCTTGATTAGACTGCCAATCTCCGATAATTACAATGCAGCCTGCAGGCGCCACCTGGCGACCATAATTAACGCACGAGTATTTTTAGCTGGTGAAGGTGAGATTTGGAGAGAATTAACCCAAATATGTGTACAGCATGATTAATGTTAGGGGTACGGAGCAGGGGTGCATCCAGAGGGCTGCATCGGGGTGGCACCGGCCGCTCTTGGTGGGGGTCACCAAGGCCACTGGACTAGAGCATGGGTGGATCTACTGCTGTGGTGTAACTTAGTACAGTTACTCAAGTACTTTCGTGAAGTACAGCTTTGCTGCACTCTCACTCTGTTTCTGTGTATCATCTTTATTATTGCACTTTGTGCTCCATGACACTTATTTTAATTATTTTACTTATTTTCAGGTGTTAAAATATGAACCTGCTAATGTACGGTGCTGTATTATTACAGACAAACCAAGTATTATATAAGTAATTAAAATAATCAAGCTGCAAATTAAAGTTAACTGCAAATTAAAGTGATGTTCACATTAATGCATTAATAATTATGCTCCAATAATAACATAAGATTCTAATTAGTTTTACTTTAGGCACTTTAAGTTGTTAAATGTTTGTTCACTAAAGTAATGCCGGTGTGAAAGCTCTCGGAGCACGGCCGGGTTTTTGTGCCACTGAGCTCAAGCTGGACGGGACGGTGTGAGTCTGCAGGATGCTGCGCTTCGTGTTTGTGTTTAAATGCTGCCTTAATTTCTGAATTAGTCTCCAACAGTGACACGAGCCGAACAGGAAGTACTGAAGCTGTGTGGTGATAGACGCATGTACGTGTACTGTGAGGACAAAACTCTAATACTCACTTTAAAACGAGCTCAGATGGTTGGAAGTACCAGTAACAAGTTACCCCACCGGTTCTCAAATCAAAGTACACTTTAAGGTAATCACATTACTGCTGTGTATCTATGAACTTTTTGTGGGGGTCACAGCTTTGATGTCAGGCTGGTTTCATAATTTAATCATTAAGATGAAGTTATTGTAAGTTTAAAGTTGCAGAAATCCAAACATTAGATGGCAGAAGAAATCTGATGTATCCATGTTATTTTACATCACAAGTCACACACCTGTTACTACGACAGGTATCGGTACACTTCTCAGTCGGTGGCTTTTAATGAATGAAATAACTCTGGCTTTCATTTCACTCGGGACCCCCCCGAGAGCCCCGGGGACGCCCCCCCCCGACTCCATGGACCCTACTTTGCCGGTGACTGATGCGCTGACCCGAGCCGGGCTTTCTGTGAATTGATAATTTAATTAAAGTGGCATCCAGGGAGCATCATACAACCCTTCCTCAAGGCAACTGCAGCAGCACGACTGCCATCATCAAGCTGTACAGATGGCCCAGCTGATCGGCGCAGTCGGTTTAATTCCCCGCGATCCCAAACTCATTCCAAATACAAACAAAAACACAAATTAAAAACAACTCATGTGCTGCCCAAAGATATTCTACACAGCTCTGGGTGGATGTGTTTATCATTATGTAACAGCTGAGCATGAATTTTGCATGACCTATGTTACTGAGCTGTAAATGGTTTGTTTACATCCGTAACGTTCTTAAGTGATGGAACAGGACTCCGGGTCACTCGGAGCAAACGAGGCCCGAGAACGAACCCACGCACGCTGTGGCATCAGCGCTGCACCTATGGGCAGCATTAGTTTATCATCTCTAACTCACAAAACATGATTACATAAGTCAGACGGCTGCATAAGGTGATGATAACAGCCGTTACCTTCATTACAATATAAAATATTTGAATACAAATAAACATATTTATATATATAAGATTGTTTAAATCAGGAATCACTGCAAACCTTTTTTACAAGTTAACAAAACATGCAGCAAATTCAACCTCTCAGTGGCATGGGTGGGGGTGGTGCTGGGTGGGTGGGGCAGGACCAATGGGGGGGTGCGTCCTGGACAGGTCAGCAGTCTGCGGCAGACAGACACACTCACACACGCTTTAGAGTCATCAGCAAACCTGAAAGTGTGCGTTTGGACTGTGGAAGGAAAGTCAGGCAGCCACATGCAGACCCCACCCAGAGAGGCCCCACCCGAGCCGGAGGTTCACCCTCCTCCATCATTAAATACGTCCAATTGAAAACATCCAAAATAAGATCATCACAGTGAAACGTTGTCACATATCAAACATCCATAAATGTATCCTGATATAAGAAGTTCGTGGAGTCGTGGACGACTCTGTGAACTATCAAAGACCTGCAGGAATAACCAGCATTTACAGATCCAAGATCTAATGCACATTTTCAGCTCTGCGTTTTTATTCTCAGACCACCACCTTTGTATGATTCAAAGTTCAACACGACCCTTTTTCTTTCTCTTTGTGCTTCACTTCATCCTGTGACTGAAACAAGCTGGTTTAGCTTCTTTCCTGCTGCCTTTCAGCTCGTTTTCTTCTGATTGGCTGCCCCTTTAAAAAGGATTTAAACAGCAGATGGTCTGGGGGCTTCTACCTGAGATATCCATATTACGGAGATCCTCATCATGCAAAGGACAGAAAAAATGTCTGACACAGAGTGTTTAGAGCAGTCTGAGATTTTGACTCACAGGAATTATTCATCCATACATCGAGCATCTTCCATTATATCAGCATATATATATGACAGAAAATAACCCCTTTAAAGCTCACACGCTTCACTTTAACCTTAAGATGATAGTGCATCAGAGCTTCAGTTTGAGAGCCATCCGGTGTGACATATTTTATCTATATCAGGCCTTTTTTTTCATGAAATTTGACCCAGTTTGTGACTTTATCCTTCTGCAGATTAAAAAGTACAATCTTTCATTGTGAACAATATAAAAGCAATATCCAAATCAGCCAACTGTCTGCAGTATATTCAATAAAATGAGCCCTGAATGCTGAGAATGACTAAAAGGCTGAGCAGGACTCCTGAGTTCAAAGCTCTCTGTGAGATCACCGCCATACGGGAAGCAGGCAGTGAGGTGAGCCTTGCTCATCACTAGGCGTGTCACTATCTGTACAGCATCAATATGATTAGACACACAGACGGGGGGAGGGGAGGGGCGGGGAGGGGTGGGTGGGTGGAAGTAGGGAAAGTGAGGCAGAGAGATGACCTAATACCCGTAAAAAGCAATGAAGTCATACTAACCTGACTCATATTCCCAGCTGACACCAGCTCCCCCAATCACAACATCCCCAGTGTGTTTGTTGTCAGAGGTGTGCATGTGTGTGTCGGTCAACAGCTTCATTATGCATGTAAGTGTTTCACAGCAGGTGAGGTGATGCTACTATACTGAGCACTTTTGTGTTTGCAGATAGAAATAATACTCACTGTGTGCACAGTGAGTATTATTCAGGAAACCATTTTTAGAATTGATTATTTTAAATACAAAACGTGTCAGATATTTTCTGGCTCCAGGTCCTCGAAAGTGATGATGCTACGTTCTTTATTGATTATAAATCATAATGATCACTGGGGGTTTGGACAATTTCAGTGAAGCTGTGGAGAGCTTTTCTTTTTTTTTTTTTTTTAGAGGAGGGTCACCTTATTTTACATGATGTTCAAACATGCAGCTAAAACTAGACTAGAAAAGTAAATAATCTAATAATTATGATAATAATTAAAGCTACTTTTTGTAGTAACACTCTGCAGAACATTCTGACCACCAGAGGGCAGCATTTCAGTAGTAGGTGTGTGGAGAGGTTTTAGGACGTGTGCAGCTATTTAATTCTTGATATTTCTTTTCAGCTCCGTTTCTTCATGATGCTTTTTTCCCAGGCGGCCACCGTAAAGAAGAGCGTGGTCTTTATGACTGGCCTGGTTAAATAAAGGTCACAATGACAATGCGCCATCTTTTGGTACAAAGCGGTGTTGCAGCAGTAGCGCCATCAGTTCCTCAGACGTTTCTGACATTAGGTCACGGCTCCTGTTCGCAGGTTTAGTTCATTTCATTTAAACTATTTTTCTATACACAAATTTATAATAATTACCTTCAAAGACAAAGTCCAGCCTCTCCAGAGTCACTTCACTCTTTTTACTTACATTTGTTTGTTTGTATTTACATGTATGGCACTGAAAAAAGAAACAACAAACAAACAGAAAGGTGAAAACAAGTAAACCAAAGTTAAACAAAAGGAACAAAGGAGGGAAAGTAGCCTCTGCATCCAGCGTCTTATTTATTCAGCTGATCGTCTTCAGGGCTCCTGCTGGCTTGTGAGCATAAGATGTGGTATCATTTGCATGAGGTCTTACATCATCCGCGAGAGCCCGTTCACTGTGGCATCAGCACGTGGTGCTTAGCCAACATGTCCCTTTGTGCTTGCAGAAGCCTCATTCAAGTGACAGCGGGGCACCAGAAAAGTCTTGAAAAGGACATCTGGCCATGGAAGTCAAAGGGATGTCCTTCAGGGATTCTCGGACATGTCTGTACAGCCTTTTAAGCTTGTCCTCCGAGAGCGACAGATACTGTCCATAGGTGAAAGCAATATTTGCATGAGCTCTTGGACAAAGAGATGGGTGTGCAGCACACAAAACCACAGCATCTCCCCAAAGATGCCAGTCAGCCTTTCATTAGGCAGGGGTGGGGGGGCAGCACTACTGTGACGAGCAGATGGTCAAGATCACAGAGTTTTTTTATGTGCGAGTAACATGACCTCAGCACTCTGGGTTTCACAAGTATCCCGTGGCAAACGCACACACGCAAGCACAAAAGAACAAATGATGATTTTAGGCCACAGCTGAAAGATGTGAATGAAATCTGGACCTGCTGCGGTCCATTCAGAGCCAGACAGGACTTTGTTTAGGGTCATAAAGATTATGTGATACAACAGCATCACCAGAGGGCCACAGCCAGACTCACACATCCAGGCAGAGAGGAGGGGGTGTGTGTGGAGGTCGGGGGAAACACTATCCCAGATCCATGCTTTTTATTGATTGGGGCTCTGGACTCCCAGCAGACCCCTTTTAATGGAGCCAGACGACCTCCTGGACACGCACTGAAAGGCCGGTCCTCGTGCGGGTGCTTTCCCCCGTCCCAGCCCCGCTCTCAGCCAATCATCGGCATTCTCCAAAGGGTGGGGATTGGGAGCAGACCCCCTGGGCCTACACTCTGGTCCTTCATGCATCACGCCATCATGCTCTCCTCCTCCTGCTGGTGCTGTTTTGGTTTTTTTCCCCTAACCATGTTGTTAGGTGGAGTGGGGGATGTTTTAATCCTGGCCTCATACCAGGAGTTATCCTGTGAGTTCTCATCTGCAACACGCCCTTAGGGAACAAACCCCTTCGTGATTGGCACCCAGAGAGCTCGTCTAGACTATGATTACACATGTAAATACACCTGCTGTATCAGTGTGACAGCGTCTTATCACGCCATTGATATTGTTTCTATTCTCAGACCTGTTGTTTGGATATTTGTGATTATGTTAGTGCTCTGTTCTACATGTTATTAAAAGGCAGAAGACATTCTCACTAGAAATGCAAAAATGTTCATGCTGAAGAGTCACATGCCACACTCAGGCTGTCGTTTAGGACTGCGTTTCTTTCATTACAGCTGCAACCCAGTTGCAGTCTGGGAAAACACCACAAACGATGCAGAGTAATAAAGAATAAATTCATGGTTGGGGTTAAATGCAGAATAATATTCAGAGTGAATCCAATGCTTCCTGTGGGAACAATTTTATACACAGCAATAGATTTCACTGAAATTTGACTCACTGGCTTTTTCCTGTATTTCCAGGTGCTGAACCTGAACTCATAACGAGCCCACAGGTCAACGACCAGGACGAAAAAATCTTTATTTTCTGGAGTGGAAATAAAGCAGTGGAGCAGTTTGCTTTATCATTCGGGTCTCCTCATGCAATCCATACTCACTGTACATCCATATAAGCACAGATGGAGAGGACAGGCTGAGTTAGGCTGACACTCTGAGGAGGCTGAAAACATGGACCAGAGGCTCCAAGATTTCCATGAAGCTTTATTGACCCAAGTTGATTACGATGTAATAAACTTTGTAATAAATTAATTAGAGCTCACAATAAATGTCACCTTATTTTTTTCTCATGGATTTATTCATTAGAAATAAATGTAAAAATCAGGTTTCAGTATCATTTAATTGAATTAAGTGAAGTTGCAGGTACTTTGCTGAACCTTGTCTGAAACATAAAACCCTATGGGGGGGGCGATCACGTGGGCTGGTTGTATCAATTTAATGCTAATCATTTGATTTCTTCTGGCTGCAGTTGGGATCTTTGTGTTGTGACCAGCTCCATCCGAGCCGTCGGCGCGGCTTCAGCCGAGGACATGTTGGGGGGTGTGAAAACGAGCGGCGCGGTTCTTTGTTCACCGGGCTGCGTGCTGCAAGAGCCTTCAAAAAAAGAGAAGAGGGGAAATGTGCGAGGGCTTTTCTGATGTTCCCCCCACTGCATAGGGTCTGCAACGCCTGTCTGACAACTCCCTCTACCCCCCACCCCCTCCCTCCTATATAGCCTACATAACATCCTCATGCGCAACGGCGCCGGAGACAACAGCGCGGTGACCTGCCGCAAAGCACGGCTACACAGAGGTGGGCGGACCCCCACCCCCCCCAAAAAAATTAAAAAAACTAACTCCTTTCCTCCTTAAATTCATCTCAGATGGTCCGCGGTGCCCCTCAGCATGAGTGCAGCTGCTGCTTTTTTTTTTTAATCTCCTAATCATAAAGTTGACATCATCCTTTGAGCGGCATCACCACCATGTGCGCACTGTGCCTGCACCTTTTAATACGCAACTGTTTACATCCTGGATGCCTATTCTTACATAAGTGGGCAAAAATGCGGCTTCCAGGCTACACTGCGGCTCCGGAGCTGCGAGTCTGCGCTCATGTGATTGCAGTGCAGGATGTAAACGATGGGCTATTTTTCTTTCTTTCTCTTCTATTCGTAACGGGGAGGAAAGCTCGACGCGAGACGCCACATGCTCGTGAACCTGAGACGGAATGGTACAACGGGAGGGCGGCTCGTTTTGTCTCGGCGAGGAGGGGAGCTGTGTAAACCAGACTGGGTGGAGCAACGCATCGCCCAGCCCCATCCCTGTGCAGACGGCCTTGTGTCCCGTGCGCCCGGAGCTCGGAGAGAGACTACTGTACTGCGAGTCTGGCGGAAAGAGAGAGAGGGGGGCCGGTCTATGGGAGGGGCTAGCGCAAAGGGGGGGAATTGGAAGGAGGAGGGGGCGAGGAGGAGGAGGCGGCACGGGTGCTGTTTCTCCAGTCTCTTTCCCCTGTCTTTGTCTCACACACTCTTTTGTTAGCCATGCCTAGCCTGCTGGTTCTAGCAGGGATCATGGAGAAAAATGGGGGCTACGGCAGGGATCTGGCCGGCTCCGGCTTCGGAAGTGAGGGTCTCCTTGTGCCGCCCGACGAGGAGGAAGACGACTCCCGTGCCCTCAGGGTCGCGCTGGGCCAGCTGTCTCTGCTGGGGCTCGGGGAAGGCGAGGACGGCGGCGGAGCCCCCACAACAGGAGTACAGGACCGGAGCAACAATAACAACAACCACCACAACCACACGAACAGCGTCGGGGGCGGCGGGGACGCGGCGATCCTGCAAGGGAAGAGCAAGTTGTGCGCCCTGTACGAGAGCTCCTCAAGTGAGACGAAAGGACGAGGCTGCAACATCACAGAATGCGTCCCAGTGCCCAGCTCTGAACATGTGGCCGAAATAGTGGGGAGACAAGGTAAACCGCTGGCTTGCACATGATTTCCCTCCAAACTTGCGCTGCTGCATGCGCCCCGCCGCGCGTCCCCGTGTGCTTTGTTGTTTGTTCTCCAACTGTTACCTGGTGTTATTTGACAAAGAAAAGGGAGTGGTGTGTCTGTGTGTGTTTTTGTACTCCCCCGAGACATCAGCCAGCCTCCCACTTTTCCTGCTCGCAATGTTACAAGTTCTCGTGTACTCATGATTACAGTCGGAAACGAGGCGTTTGGCGGCTTTGTGCTCGTTTTGGACTCAATTTGCTCAGAGGCACGAGAGAGAGAGAGAGGGACCCGTTCCCTCCCGGGCGAATTATTCTACATCCACGCCATCAATGTCAGCGCACAGACACACACTGGAGCAGGGAGAGCACTTGCTTCCTTTGTCGTCTGAGACGCGCCAGACTGTTCAAAAAGGCAACGTGCAGCTGCTGTACACGAGAATGTCTCTGACTGCGAGCCCGTAGCCAAGAAAATCACCCAAATTAGGCATCCGGGCTGCAAACGAGCGGCTGTTTCCCCCCTGCTCGGTGTATTCTGCTCCTTGTTTATGTTGCGCATTGCCCCACTGACACAATTGGACAATAGAGCGCAGCGTAGTCACCCTTGCTGTTTTTTTCCCAAATGAGGGAGTTGGAAAGTTCAATTCCAGACACGTTGCAGGCTGTGCCCGCATTTTTTCGTACACTTGGAGGTTTTTCTTGAACAAAGAGCTGAAGTTGAATGACAGCAGCTGTCAAACAAAGGTGTGAGTCGGGGGACGAGGGGAGGGGCGCATTAACACGGTGTTGCTGCTCGGCACACGGGATGGTCTTAAAGGGGTGACTCAGCGAGAAGTTGCACCAGAAGGTGGGAATCCTCTAAAAATATAAATATATATATATGGATATTGTTTGTGGTTATTTGCGGCTGAGCTGCTGTTTGGTTGGATTTTTTTATAATCGAGTTGCAAACAAGCTTGAAGTTAAAAAACAAAAAAAAAAAAGGAGGGACTGTGGTGTTGATAAGGCTGCACTCACTGTTAACTGCTGTGATGAACCCACGGGTGAGAGGGGCAGGGAGAAACAAGGATGGGGGGGGGGGGGGCAGTGTAGCATCTGAAAGCTGAATGGGAGTCACGCCTTGGAGCTCAGCACAAGGGGCTCCTCATGAGCCCCACTTCACTGCACACTCTCAATGCCACATGGTTGTCTGTCAGGAGAGGGGAGAAATGAGGGGGCTGGACGGAGAGAGGAGCACAATGGCGGCAGGGAGGGTGAGGTTCCATCACCGAATCCCGATTTATCTGCCAACAAAAACAAACAGGTCTGGAATCATGTCACCGGGATCCAGAGGAGTGGAGATGGCTTCTTTTACTGACACTCCTCCTTGTTGCTTCGCTGCTGTAGTAACGTGGGTTTGGTTTGTGTGTGCCCCCCCCATCTGCAGCTCCTGTTCTTTACTCTCAAGTGTAAGTTTTGAATTTTAATGGGCTAAGCGAAGACAGACAGAGGGTGGATCCAGTGTGCACAAGTGTAGCAAGAGGGCCCTTTAGCCTAGACTGAGAAGAAGTGCTGATTTAGGGTGGGTGGGGGGATTTGAGATGAGCTGCTTTTGATCTGGGCCCTTCGTTAGCTGGCACTGCGTACACACCCCCTTCCGCTCAGAGCCCGTCTGCTGAATGTGGCAAATGGAGCATCCTGCCATGAAGAAAGGGCTGGGTATGATTGTTTTCTCCTGCCACAGTCGCCGGCAGGCTCCTCCGCTCTCCCTCCTCAGATCAGGGTGGCTTTGCTTTGAATCACATTTCACCGCTAACACAGTGACCTTAGTTTCTGGGTGTGACTAACTGACCTTTGCCCTTTTCTTTACATATCATAAGACATTAATTTAGACTAATTAAGATTTAAAATCTAGCTTGAGGGTAAGCATTGTTCTTTGAGTCCTCTGTGCCGCGAACAGGTCTGTTAGGCTGATTCTAGGCAATGACCACAGAGGGCATTCTCAAATTTGGGGCATGAGGTGTATCATCGCCATCCCTCTGCGTGCACCGCTGATTCCTGGGAAGCCAGAACAAAGTGGGCCAGTGTGGTAGTATTCAGGGAGACCCTCCACTTCACCTTCAGGTGTCTTTTGATACCTGCTGCTGTGATATGCTGACACGCTGCTACGATGAGATCAGGGGCCTCTTCCTCGTGATGATGTCACAGTAACACGAGGAAAGCACATTTAATGTGTCACTAAATGAGGAAATCTTAATGAGGAAGCTGAGTTTGAAGACACACCTGTGTGACGTTAATGAGGTGTAATCCAAACACAACTGCTGGGTCCTTCTTCTTGACCTCAGGTATACCTGGCCATCCTCCTAAATAATTAATGATTTATTATATGCCTGCATCCTCGTCTGTGCCATTACACTGTCAGGTGATTTGTCCTGAAATGACATTACGCTGCACTTTTTCACATTGAGAGCGTGCCTTAAAAGCATTCAACAGAGGGAAGCCTTCCACGCTGATCAGAAACAGGGCCGATGCAGAGCAATAAATGGCCCAAAAATGAAGCATATGTGGGCTGTCTGTATTGTCTGGCAAGTTCAAGGAGAGGTCAGAAAGTAATTACTCACCAGCATAGTGAAAACACACTGCATCTGCCATAGCCACGTCCACGCTGGCCAGTGGCTCTGCACCACGCGTGAGACTGAGGAAGTTGTGATTTACTGCAAATAAGATGGCCATCTCAATAAAGACACTAATGAGCCTAATGCCGAGGCCCTTGAACTCTCATAAATTACTCATTTTTTTCCTTTGGGCTGCGAACCATTAGGTTAAACTGGCCATAAGCAGTGCAAACATCAGAGCCGAGCATTTCTTTCTGCTCAGGTTGATAAAGCGCGCTCCTGCTTGTTACCCTTTTAACTTGATTTGTGTCCCTGAATTGAGCCGGTGTGTCATATTTACTTATTTTAAAATGTATGTTGGTGTCTCTGCAGGTTGCAAGATCAAAGCCTTGCGGGCCAAGACCAACACCTACATCAAAACCCCCGTCAGAGGAGAGGAACCTGTGTTCCTGATCACTGGCCGGAAGGAGGATGTTGCACTGGCCCGCCGTGAAATCATCTCTGCTGCGGAGCACTTCTCCATGCTGCGGGCATCCCGCAACAAGCTGGGAGTGTCCTTCAGCGGTTCCCCGCCCACACCTTTGCCAGGCCAGACCACCATTCAGGTGAGAGTGCCATACCGTGTCGTGGGGCTGGTGGTGGGGCCTAAAGGCTCCACCATCAAACGCATCCAGCAGCAGACCTGCACTTACATTGTCACTCCGAGTCGGGACCGTGACCCGGTCTTTGAGATCACAGGCTCCCCGAGTAACGCCGAGCGGGCCCGTGAGGAGATCGAAGCACACATCGCCTTTCGAACGGGAGGCCTGCACGACCACAACAATGAGAACGACTGTCTAGGGCCGAACGGTGGAAGCAGCCCGGCGGGCAGCAGCGGCGGTCTGGAGAGCCGGCTACAGCAGGTGTGGGGGCTGCAGGGGGGCCAGCGCAAGCCTCTCACCAGCAGCTACCGCCAAAACTTCTCAGATGCCATGGTTGGAGGAGGAGGGGGAGGAGGTAGTGAGGGAGGGGGAATCTACAACAAAGGCAACTTCTCCAGCTCTGGAGAGAAGCCCTGCTCGTATTTTGGATCCGACGGTACCCAGAGCTGGGGTGACCCCGACTACCCCAAACAGGTGGCCTTCTACGCCCAGCAGCGCTCCAAAAGCTTCGGAGGCCTCCCGCTGCCCCTAACCAGACTGTCCCCCGGCTTACCTGAGCCCTGCGGAGGCGGAACCACCAACAACTCTTCAGTCACCAGCATTGTGCCCGTAGCCGGCTCACCTCACGCCCAGGCCCGCCGTGCCCACAGCGAGCCCACCTCAGCCGGCGAGGGCTTCCCCGGCCGTCTGCCGGTGCCGGACTCGCCGCCGGCCACCGTGCGGGACTGCATGACCTGCTTTGAGAGCAAAGTGACGGCTGCCTTGGTGCCCTGTGGCCATAACCTCTTCTGCATGGAGTGTGCCATCCGAATCTGTGAGCTCAACCACCCGGAGTGCCCAGTGTGCCACACCCAGGTCACACAGGCCATCCGGATATTCTCTTAAAGAACCACGCCAGTTTTTACCATTAGTTTTGTCAGTGTTTGTTCAATAATGATTTACTGTTATTATGATTATTATTATTATTAATACACATTTTTGTTTTTCAGAAAATTTAAAAACAATCAAGCAGATATTTTAGAAGGCACTGCTTGCTTTACTAAAAAGTATAAGAAATATTTTTAAGTTTTTCTTTTATATATATATATGCATATATATTTTATAAAAGTTTTGTTTATAAGAGAAGTATAGTACCTTGCATTTTCAGTTTTTTGACTGCTGCTGTTTTTCATTCATGAATCACAGTGAAGGCAGAAGTAGACAGTAATGTGAACATTTATTATTCAAATTTTTTATTTTACCATGAAGTGGGTTTATATTGAAGGAAGATGATTGTTGAGGTACCCAGTCTGCACCTGACTGACCCAGAAAGTCACTGTTGTTATTAGAAGGAAAAAAAAAGCAGTTTTCATTGCACCTTACAATCATCTCGGTCTAAAATAGGATTGTCAATCATAGCTCGAAATTTCAGGAGCAGATGTGAAGGTGGATTCAGCCTTTATCTGTGATTGTGATTCAATATAATTGGTCTGAAATATTTAGGGAAAATGAAAATGTGAAGAGACTGATTGGAGTCAAAGGAAACAAAAAGCAGGTTTTTATTTTAAAGTCTTAGAAACCAGATAATCCTAAAAAAAAAAAAAGGGGGACAGCTCATTACATGATTTATTTATACTAATTGGTTGAATTTTATTGGTGTCATTAATCACAGAGATGGATGAAGGCTGTAAAAAGTATCAGTAAAACTCTTTCCAGTGGCCATCGATTAAACTTTGGCCACTGCAGTTTGTTGAAAAGCCTCAGTGATGCTCGCTCCTCGTGGCTCCTCGCTTGGCTTAAAGCACTGATTTAATTTGTGAGGCCGAAAGCGCTGGAATCCATCCAGCTGGCTGCTTCTCGGTGTCCGTCTCCCCGATGGAGTCGTCTCAAAGCCACCTTAACCGCGCTTTATTGTTCTGTGGTGGTCATTTGGCCGCAGCCACCGAACAATGTGGGCCAAAGCAGGAGCTGCAGGCAGCGAGCATTTCTCTGAGGTGTGCGCTGTAAATAAGGAGGAGAATCGGTGTGTGGACGGAAGCCGAGCAAAAATTGTAAAACGTTCCCTGAATCAGCTGCAGATTAAAACAGTAGAGACTGTAAAATCAGTAATCCACACTCTGCGTCCGCACTGCTAACAGCATTAAGCGGGAGCTCCGGGGCCTGCTGTCTCCCCTGTAATTAGCAAAGCTGTACAGGAGCAGGTGTTTCATGGCGCACTGTGGCTGTGACCCTGAGCTGGAGGTCTCGGCTAGCCCCCTTTTCTTTCTCCCTTTTCTTTGGGAGTGGCTTTCATGCCCCCTCCCCGGCTTACAGTTTGAAGGCGTCTCTGAGAAGCTGTATTGTCTGGGCCCGGTAGCAGCGTGGGCTGCAGGGAGCTCGGACACGGCCCGGATCCACTCATTCATAATTAGGCAAATGGGCTGGTCCAGGTGCGGACCGTGCGGCAGGGTCTCGCAGCAAGCCCCTTACCACCCCGCCCCACCGTTAGACGGCACAGAGGGGGCTGGATGCAGCTGGGTGAAGAGGGCCCCCCTCCTTTCACTCCCTCTTGCCCCTTCCTCCCCCCCTTTTCCTCTCCTTTTCTGCCGCTCTGAGCTATCCCTGGTGGGGAGAAGGGGGGACTCTTTTGTCCCAAAACACACACAAAATCTGAAAGCTGGATTTGAAATAAGGGGAGGTTAGGAAATATCTGCAGTTATCAGGAGATCCAACGGTAACACCTTTTTATCACGGATGTTACACAGTTTGCTTCCCACATGAATAAAAATTCACCTCCAAAGGCAGACCCCCCCCCATTATCCAGCTGCACCTCCTGAATTTTGAATGGGGGCCCGTTTGTGCGACAGAGCCAGTCCAGATCGAAATTTCCACAAAGTCCCCCCCTCACCCCCTCTTTACCTCTGGGCTCCCTCCCCATGTCAGCTCGCTACTGTATGGGACATCCTGCAACTGCCCCTTCACCATGGACACCGAGGTTTCAGCCAATGGCAGCGCCCCCCCCCTTGTGTTAAGCCTCCAGAATGAAATCAGACAATTGTAATTGACAGGAAAGCAGAGGAAACGCCCCATTTAACCAGCACTCATGCTGAATCAAATTACACACCCTCTGCGTCTGCCTCAGCCCCAGCCTGGGGATTTCGGAGGGCTAGAGGAGAGCGGATGGGGGGTAGGGATTAAAGCTGTTGAATGATGGGGGTGGAGGGGTTTCATTTTGGTTGGAGAAGGAGAGAAGTATGCTCCAAAAACAGCAGACCCCGCAGATCGTGCTGTTTTTATTGATCATGCGACTCTTTCAGTGAGCCGCTGTCACATGTGCGCCATGTGTGGTGATTCAGCAGGCCTCAGACCGCCGCAGAACAAGTCAAACTCGGCTTCTGTGTCCAAACCAGGAAAAAAGATGAACAATAGCTGACGGTGTGTTCGGGCCACAGAAGGCCCTTCCTTTAGGAAATAAGAACATAACGCGCACAGAGGCGGCGCGCCCACGGGAGGCGCGGGCTGCAGCGCTGTAATCATGACGTAGGAACAAAGAGTAGTTTTAACGGAGGGCCGAGTTGCACAGAGGTTTGGCCCGAGCTTTCAACGTCACATTCAGAGCAGGATGACGCTCTTCTTTGAACTTCGTGATCTTTTTTTATATTTTATTTTCTGCCTTAATGTTTTGTATGAAATATTGCCATTACTTTGGCCTACGAGGTAGCAGCTTTGGCCTTTGATCAGGGGTGTAAGGATTCTGAAATCGCGATACGGAGTACCGTGATACCCACGTGGGGCCGTTCACGCCTCGTTAGGTTTGGGAGGGTTTTGGGGATCCGATCAGCAGTGGTATTGAAACAAAAAAAAACGCGGTTTGGAGAATTGTTACACCCCTACATCTGATAATACCGCTCCCTGAAACAACCTTTAAAGTTCTTATTTTTGGAGAAAAAAAGAAGAATGTGAATCAAACTGCTTGGGTGGGGATCAGAGGGATTCAGGAAATTAGGCTCTTAAACACATCAAATACAGAGTAAAGCACCTTATTACAAAACACGCGCATCTGATTAATACCAAACCGACCGCTGATGGTTAAATATATTTCACAGACTCTGAAAGACATAAGGATTCCCTATCATCTTTGTTCATTGTGTTATGGTGGTTCTTGTGTATTCTTAATACTACAGTAGCACTTAGTGTGGGAGACCTCTCATCCATTCAGTCAATGCTGTTGACTTTAGTTTGGAGTTGCACTGGTTTAATGAAGAGAGGGCTTATTGGACATTCTCCCAGTTTAGACGCTGTGCAAGTTAATGAGTACTTTATGGGAAGCGCTCTGAGCATCTATGTAAATACGGTATGTGTATCAGTTACAAACATCCAGACGAAAGCCTGCTTCGAGTGAGCTTTGGATTATTTTTACAATGTTTTAGCATAAGGAATTCAAAATGTTTGAGTTTAGGGAGAGGAAGGAATCTTTTATATATGCGTCCCATCATCCCTTTTACTATAATACTATATTAGATAGATTCATACATGTAAGAATATTATTTAAACTTAGTATTTCATCCAAATATATAGATAAAAATTAACCAGACACTACGTAATTATGAAAATCCTTTTACGAAGTCGCTGATGTATAAATCCAGTCTCAAAGAAAAACTCAAATGAATAGTATGTGTATTAACCTAACCCCTAATAAATAAATCTGTATGTATATTAGGATGCAAAGCAATAATAGGACTATACTGGGACACTAACCAGGGGAGCCCGCTCACTTCTTTAAAAATATTCTATTAAGAAATTGACCTTGAATATTAGGATAAACACTGCGATCTGTCTGATATCTGCTTCAGATCCTTATGGATTCATGCCAGTGCAGAAACGCAGGTACAATGGATCAGTGGCAGCTTCGGGATCAGTAATTGCTCTTGTTTTGTTCATCATCAGGGTCTTAGTCGTTTATTTATGTGGATAATCAATCAATCGATCCTCAGAAGCACTGAAAACTGGAGCGTCTGTGAGATGGAGGAGATGTGATTGAGAGCAGGGCGGAGCGGCACCGAGGCCCGTCCTGCTCGTTAAAGAGCTGCAGGCCGAGCCTGCGACGGGCTCACGTCTCCGTGGCTTTGGTCCAAAAAGGGAAGGAGCGAGCGGACGGCAGAGAGGCGCTCTGAAACCCGCCCGGGGGCCGGCCTGTTTCAGCATATCCTCCCATTACTCGTGTTTACATAGGAAGAAGTTCTGGCTCTGTTTGTTTTGCACCACCTACTCTTCATCTGTATTATTTCCTACTAAAAGGTCAGACATAGCCAAAGAACAAACATACACGGAGAGCTAACTTATCACTTAGTTTAGATACATCCGCCCGCTTTAGAGTTTACTCGAGTTCATTTACCCGATTAATCGATATCTGTGAGAACGAAGGCATATCGAGTTTCAGTGTCGCTGGATTAATACTGCAGAGACACCGCTGAGACTCACGTCTCCCCAAAGAGAGCAGCTCAAAGCACATCCTGGCACTTCCTCGGTCTTTTGTGTAGTTTTCTATCAGTTTGGTTGTTGGGAAAGAAAGAAACGAGTCCAGGGATTTTCTTAATCTTTCTGGAAAACTTGGCCAATCTTGTGACAAAAAGGCAAAAAAGGAAATTTAAGCAGATGGAAAGAATCGTGTTGACACTGAAACCAGGAGAAATTCCCAGCTCAGAGTAAACGTACGGGATTACCTTCAATCGAAACGAGGCGACAAGCGTTGGGTTAAATATATGGTTCAGAGAGGCGCTCGCCGTGTCCTGAAGTTTAACTGCATGCTAGTAAAATATAGTAATAGGTAAGATTTATGAGAAATTTAAATTTAAGATAAAGGATTCATCAGCCTGGAGTGTATAAAAAGCTTTAAGACCTTAAAGTGAACATTGGTTTAAAGTTGTATATTTACCTGTAGTTTAACGAAGTGATGCATAGTTTAATTATGATTCTTAAGATTATGCTAAAGTGTAAGTTTCATTTGTCCAGCTCACCCAGTATGAACGCCGTTTGGACCCAGTGGAGGGACGGAGGGGTGGGGGCGACTCCCCGTGAGATTTGATTCATTAAGTTCTTGTTAGTATTATTATTTCCAACATTGTATTAAGCTTACAGTTATAGTAACGGTAGAAACTGTTGGTGTTTTTCTTCTCTTGATATAAAAGCTCTTTATGCATTTATGTAGGATCCCTTTTAAGGAGTGATAGGAAATCCTTATTTTCAATGGATGCACTTCCAACTGTCGTACCAACCTGTCTAAATCACACGAGCGAGAAACGAATGTAAAACAACAACAAAAAAGACGACCACTGGACTGAATGCACTCGGCATCGTTGAGTCAGTTTTACAGCTGAGCTTTAAGTTTGTTTGTTTGGGGAAGAATCTGCGACAGGCTTTTTTCCAGCGGAGACTATATTTGAGTTCTTCCACATACATTTATAGAAAGTAACTTAAAATGAATAAAAAAAAACATATTACAGTTTCTCAAATCTATTTTGCTAACATGGGTTATTATTTCATAGAAAGCAGAGGAAAAAAAAAGTCAGTATCCGGATGTTATTTATGAAAAGTAAAAAAAAAAAAATGAAGCAACATATTTATGAGTAACCTCAAGACATTTTGTTTTTTAATTAAAATTACAAGAAGTTAATATATTTCTAAACACAGGGAAGTCAGTTTCTACTAATAATGAGAAAAGATGTTTAGAAGTTTTATTTATGAAAGTTATGGGATCTGCTCCGTTCACCTGGAGGTGGATGAAGTTCTCCATGGCTGAAATTTTAACTTCACACGTGCACTACTTCAACATCAGTGCATTCACAATGGAATAATTACAGAAAATAATATAATATTTTTTAGAATTTGGAGATATTTTAGTCACAGAGCATCAATTTTGTGCCTCAATTATATATTTTTCCTGCATCAGCATTCTTTGTGTGGTGCTGCTTGCTGTAACCCTTTCTCCCCCCTCGACTAACCCCATGTTACTGACTGAACACATTACTCATTTCCTCTGTAATCTAAACTCGCTTTTACTTATCAACCGTTAAAAAAGGAGAAAAAAAAGGAAAAAAAAAAAAACTGCGACGCTTAGGATGAATGAGCAGCTGTGACCCTTCCACCAGCAGGGCCACACTTAACTTGTACACTTTCATTCATACATTTTCTACTTCTGCTACTCAGTTTGAGATCGACGGCGTTATCAGCTGCAAAGCCTTCCCCAACGGGCTCACCAGGTGAAGCTCAGGTGGAGGCATGTGGGAGGGGACAACAGCGCACTGTGTAGTAGATCTATGTAACTAGATGCACACATATACACACAACAGCTTCATTACCGTACTAGTTTGCATGTATGTTGTATGGTCACTTAGACAGGAGGAATGGTGCAGGCCTGATTTCCACCTGGGCCATTCCTCCTCTGTAGATTTTCATAGTTGGAGCCTCTTTGGAAAGCAGAAAGCTGACTGGAGTTTGGAGCCAGACGGAGGCCGTTTCAGTCCCCACATCAAAGTCCTGAGTTCCCCGTTTGGTGATGACAGAGCGTCTGCGACACGCAGGAATTAACTCAAAGTTCTCGGTTCGTACAAGATGTAGTTTTCAAAAATGAAAAACTTGGCAAAAAGGCTCCAAATGCACGTTTTCTGCTGCATGGAAAGGTCGGGGACTGAGGCGGCGCTCGCTGGTGAAACTCCCTAACGTTTCCAGAGAGGCCGATGCAGTCTGACAGTTTGTCTTTGGTAGCGTTTCCAATTTTTCCAGCACAGTAGAAGTGTTTCATGCCGGTCTAATAGTGGTTGTAGTGCATTAGTTTTTGGGCCAGCAGCAGCTGGCATTAGTTTCTGGTTTCTCTGTGAGCAGCGGAGGAGGGCTGCCGCCGCGGCCCTCCGCGGCTGACCGTCAACTTTGATGGATGGGAAAAAATAATAATAATAAAGAAGTCTTTGAACTCTGTTACAGTGTGCCATGCCCCTACGAGGCATGTGATATTGCAGGTTTATTTCTTATAGCACATGTTTTTTTGTGAATTACATTTTTTGGAGACATTTTTATTATTATAATTATTATTATTATTATTATTGTATCTGCGCCATGTTAGTTCTGGTTCTTTGTTATTTTTCCAAGATTCAAGATGTATTGTAAATGTTTCTAATAAAACAAAAATGAAATGATCTCCAATCAACAACAGCTGTGGGGTTTTATTCTTTCCTAAATAGTCACATTTTAAATTCAGCAATCAGAGGAACATGTTATTGCAGAGCACCGTGCAAATATCGTATTAAATTAGAGTGTACGTTCAGGATTAGGCTGCTAAAATATAGCCGTGTCAATATATTCTGCACAAAGCAATCATGGCGGCTAAATCATGACTCATTCAATGAATTCTGCCTTTCAACCAATGACGAAGCGGCTTTCTCCCACCTGTTCTTACTCTGCAAAATCCCGAGAAGACACAAGGACAGAGAGACTATAAGAAATGAGATTTATTTATACATATGCAGTCCAAATATACATATTAGAATCAATGTTTAAAAAGCCCTAACCTAACACCACCCAGTTTAAGACCTGTGAAGTCAACAGGATCTGTGTTGATGTGGAAACATCAGCAGGATAAACACCATCTGTGTCCATCACCTTTGGATTTAATCAAGCCCCTCCAAACCTTACCATCCTTTCTCCCTTTCTCATCTATTAAACTATTAGATGCTAACAAACCCAATCCTGGCTCCTGACACAGCCCCCACCTGCCCCTCCACAGGAAATAAAGACAAGTGAAAGCGAGGGCAGACCTCGGGGATATCCCAGAAGGCAGAATCCTGTTCCAGTTACATACTGTGTAGAGGGAGAGACGGAAAGGAGTAGGTGAGCAGGCAGTGGAGGATTTCATTTACAGTAAAACAAGCCATCTCGGGTACATCAGAGACCACAGGAGCAGGGCAGGGCTGAGTGCCCTCACTACCTCATCCCCTGAAATATTATCCAGCCATGTATCCCAGCTAGCAGGCGGCAGCAGCAGCACAGGGCCGTCCGTGCATCCGTCTCTCTGCTGCTACGGGTTCAGGACGGGGGTGGAACGGTCCTGGCAGAGCCAGTGCCATGTTAGGAAGTAACCCATCCACTAGCAATGCAGCTATCCCATCTCATTTAGAGTGAATGCTTAGCAAAGCTTGCAGGAGCATGACTCATCGGTGGAGTACAAAGTGTGCACAGAGCAGGAAAGCCTTCCAAACAAAGATCAAAAGCAATCAAAAAAGAAATTGCATGTCAGTGCTGGGAAGGGATGTTATTGCTCCGAGAGGCCCCGTGGAACACAACTCGAACCAATCAAATTCCAGCATGTGCATTTAGGAAAAATGGCCTGAGCCCCTCGCCCCTACATCAGCGAGGGAACATTACCCTTAAACACACACAGATATGATTGTAGGCAGAAGCATAAAAAAAACACACGACAACACAAAAAAACCAAAAACAAAGAAGAGAAGGAGCGCGCTCAGAATCAGAGTGGAAACTACAAACCGCTAAACCCTTTGGCCAAACAACACATCAATCTAGTGTTCAATAAATATTGGAAGGGGACGTTGTTCTCTAAAGAATCTACATTTGGGGAAAATGGGAAGGACAGTGCTGATGGGGGGGGGGGTTGCAATTCAGTCTCTTGGAAGTGGATTTTTACAGCTCAATATCCCGCCAGAGGGAAACTGAAAGGAACCATTTACTAGCTTGTAAAATAGAGCGTTCAAAGGGAGGACACCTTAATAAAACATTTCTTAGATTGGGAATCAATTCTGATCATGTGCCTCTGACCAACAGTGCAAGTCACCTGTCCTCTCTCCACTGACACAAACCCTCCTGCTGCTGCTTCTTTAAACCTCCTTCACCGGTCCCTCCTCTTCACACTGTATCAAGTTTTCTAAACAGACAAATCAGACCCACGTGTCCTCGTGAGACTCTCTCTACCTGCCTCCATTTTCCCTGTCCATCTGTCTATCTGGCTATTTCCCCCGTTTGCCTGGAGGTGAAGGAGGAGGAGGTCAGCGGGAACGTCTCAGTTAGACTGGCAGCAAGCGCCCTTGTTGGATGAGTTTTTGGGTGGGCTCGACGGTGATGGGCACTACATTGGAGGCTGGTGAGAAGTCTGAGTCGCTCCGTCCTGACATCTGCCTCTGTGACACGATGTTGTAGATGGCTGTGATGGAGAGAGCGAGACAGAGGGTGAAAGGGAGTAAGTTATGTGTAGATGCCTCTAAATCCAGCCAACAGTGGGACATATTGTGATAAGGACAAGCAGCATGGCAAAACTGAACAACAACTGTTCTATCCAGACTCCTGGCAGCCGCCACGGATTCTTTCCATCCTAACTGGCATCGTTATGTCATGTGGCACAATCAAGTCTCCATTTAGGCTGCAAGATGCAATACATTTATATTAGAACTGTGAGAACTGTGCTCTGCTTCAATGATCCTGCACGCTCACGCTGGGAAGCAGCACATACACCCAAGTTTCATAGTTCCAACACACACCGAGCATCAGTGTTCTTCATCCATCTGCTGCTACCACACTTCAACGCAACAGCTTCTGCTAATAGAGTTTATTTTCACTACTATTACCTGTTTTGTTTTTGGGAAAGTGTCAAATCTTTATGGCATAATTCGTTCCTCCTTTAAAGGCTCGGGTGGCTCAGCGGTTAGCCCCGTCGCCTCACCTTCCTGGTCCCAAGTCTGAATCCCAGCTGGAGCCTCTCTGTGCTGTCTGCATGTCCTCCTTGTGCCTGTGCGGGTGTCTCCAGCTAAGTGGCCGTAGGTGTGAGTGTGAACGCTTTCCTGTCTCAGTGTGTCAGCCCCGTTAAGGACGGGTGAACCTCGTCTTTGTATGGTCTCACCTGGGCTCGAGCACTTCCTTTACAGCAGTGTGCGTTGCCCCTCCCTCAGAGCTTGAAAAGGTAAACGTGCTCTTTCAGTTTGGTTTCTGTAGGTGAAGCTATGACGGCTCATTAATGGCTGCAGCTTTCTTTGTGTCCTGACTGCAGAGGTCCGTGTGCATCTGAGGTGTTGTTTGGCCGTCGGCTCTCCGTCACTCCTCTGCTCGGCACACGGGGGCAGAGGGCTGTTAGGGACGAGCCCGTGCAAGTCTGGACCTGTTTTTCCATTTGAATGAATTTAACCTGCACACAAAGTCACTGCTTTTAAAAGTTCAGTGACATTTGTTAACTTTATGATGATGGTTGTTAAACACAACCAAGCTGAGCTATTTTAAACGGTCTGAGACGACTTGAGCTAAACTTT
Source organism: Archocentrus centrarchus (assembly GCF_007364275.1). Classification (NCBI taxonomy): domain Eukaryota; kingdom Metazoa; phylum Chordata; class Actinopteri; order Cichliformes; family Cichlidae; genus Archocentrus; species Archocentrus centrarchus. Next base: position 881,321 of record NC_044361.1, read on the forward strand.
GGCTTCGCTGTCACTGCAGCGGTCAGGACGTGTGCACACACCTCTGGCTTCCTGCTGCAGAGAGCCTCTTTAACTCTAAACTGCAGCCACATGTGCACCGAAATAAAAACTGCCTATGAAGCAAGAACATTTAAAGAAAACAAGACTCCGTGTCAAGTGGTGAAACCATGACTCATTACTACAAACCCTACACAGATAATGACCCACCAGGATGACCCCTGATGACCCCTGAACCGTCTTCTGCTACTTGAGAGACGTCTTCTCTGCTCCAGTGGGTCTGAAGTTCAGTTCTTACTGGCCTGCTGATGCACTGCTCACTCTTCTCTCTTAATGAACTAATTAGCATGCTAACTCAATGGGGCTGGTTGGTTGAAGTTAGTGTGAATTAAGCAGTGGTGTGGGCAGAAAGGCTTTGAGCAGAGGCGTCTTCAAATTCAGCACGAAGCAGATCACAATAAGAGGCACATCCTTGCAGGCTGATGGCCCTCGGGGCAATTCAAGTGGAAGCGCCACTCACTGTTGGATTGTCCCTTTAGGCACTCCAGGGGTTGACTGAGTCACAACAATTGCTGTTTGTCTCCATGTTATCCAATCTTGCACTTGTTAGTGTGGCCATATGCCTCCTAGGAAAGCGCTCATAGACATTTACTTAGGGAAACATTTGTGAACCCACATCACATTTTCATTCTTGAATAAGTGATTTCATCCTGTGACGCGGGGAAAAGCGGATTTGTGCCGTCTCTCAGACCGACTAGTGTGGCAATTACTCCTGTTTTTGACCTTAAAACAGATCAAGGTGCTGTTTCTGCAGACTGCACGAGGCCACGGATGCAGAGGATTAGATGGACTTTGCTGCCATCTAGTGGCAAAGGTAAGGCACTGTTACATAAACCCAAAGATGAGAAAATGAACATACAGGCATAAAAAGTATTAAACAGAGCTTGTCTTAAGTACCAAAACACTTTTTCACATGGGAAGGGGGGGGGGGGGGTTGCCGCTCACCTGTGAGAATCGTCTGGAACGCCAGCTCCACGTTAGAGGAGTCCAGAGCCGACGTTTCCAGGAAGGACAAACCGTGCTTCTCTGGACAACACACACACCACACACACACACACACACACACACACACACACACACACACACACACACACACACACACCACACACACACACACACACAGGGACATTAGTGTTAAAGGCCAGTACCATTTTAACTGCAGCTACACTGAGCTCAGACTGACTGCAGTTTGAGCTCTTTCAGCCGTTTCCTGTCTGACTGATCACATCGCAGGTTGGACAGATTCATCAGTTCACTGATGTTTGTTTGCCATGTTGATAACTGATTACTGCAGTTATTCAGTGAGGCGTGGTGTTTGCCTGTATGGTGTGATCCAGCTCACCTATGAAGCTGCTCATTGTGGCAGAAAAGGCTGCACCTGCAGTCCTTCCAAACTTTCTTTGTTTGGAACAGAGGCTAACAGATTATAATAACAGATTATAAAATCTGAGTTTACATTATGAAAAGTGAAACCAATAAATCACCTCAAAGTGGGTTATTGGTGAAATCAACTGCACTCCTGCAAATGATAATAAAAAATCCTAATTTAGAGTGACTGGGACAAATGAGGAGAGCTAGTCTGTGTGCGGTCTTCGTATTACCACACTCTGCACACGCGTGTGAACCACATGGTCTTCATGTAAACGAGGTGTAGAAATCAAATGAACCGATGAACATGTTTCATCTGACAGCAGCAGCAGCAGCGCCTTTACGCTAACACAGACAGGAACTGTGTGTCTGACTGACTTCAGTCTTTCTGAGTCGTTCAGCTGCACTGAGATCAGTCGATGAGATCAGCGAGTCGATGCCTTCAGGTCAGGACTGAACGGAAAGCTCAGGCACTGAGAAACAATAAAAAAGGTTCAAGTCCACTGAAAAGCTCTGAGACAAACCCTTTAAATTCATCAGTGATGAAATCATTCAAACTCAAACTTTTGGCTGCTCTTAAGTACTTAAACACATCTACGTACAGTAATTTACAGTATCGCAGTGCACACGTGGGTGGGAACGTATGTGTGCACTGGAAGGCAGAGGGGTTTAAAAACAGTGCAAACACAACTGAAACCTGCAACAGATGAAAAGCATTAATTACCTGTCAGCACACATATGACACGTGGAAGAGTGCTTAAGGAACTAATTAAAGCAGCTGGGGATCACTTCATTATCACAGCTTTAACCTGATAATAATCTAATGAGGCCTGAGTCCTGGAACCTCACAGATCAATACAATACCTGCTGTATGTGCAAGGTGAACACGAGGTGTAACATGTCCCACACAAACACTTCACCTGTGCAGCCTGATGTTTATTAATGCCCATCCAAGATGTACTGAACACTTATTTTAGCATTTGTTAACATACATCATCATCATCATCATCATCATCACTAGTGGCCAAACCGCTCACACAGGCGACCGTCCTGATCTCCTTCAGCCTGTGTGGCTGAAACATGAAGCCAGTGAAGGGCCAACAGTGCAGAGCCTCGAATCCCCCACAGATTGTTAAAAGTTTACAGCACGAAGAAACATGATTACAACAAAACCCTTCAGAAAAATCTGGATCCTGGAGTTTGACTCATGCAGCCGGAGCTGATCCATACCTGCCAGCCCTCACCTGTGCTAACTGCAGTCTCTGCACACTGAGCACCTCTGCTGCGTTTGGACCCTTTGGGCCTCTCTTATCTGACAAATCACTGTCCTGCTGTGTGGTCCAGACTCAGAAGTTTGGGCTTCAGTTCTGGCAATAATTTTAAAAATGACTCCAGCTTATTTTCCAAAATGGTCACTTCTGGTTCTAAAAACTCACAGAGCAGCAGCCAAACTGTCAAACTGGGGCCACTTCATCTAAACTCTAGGATCCGTTCCCACGGTTAAATAGATTCCTTCACTGTTGCTGACTGCAGCTGGGGGGCTGTAGTCTATGTTCTGCAAACAGGAGGGGCCACTGAGAACCGGTTCACGTGCTGCTATGCAGAACCAAAGACCACCGTCAGCATGGATGGGATACTCACTGCAGAGGCAGCTGGTTCTATTAATCCATGTTTGATTTGTCACAAAGTATCAAATGTTACAAACATCAGTCACAATTCTGTACCTGCAAAAGCCTTGGCCTCGTCTGTGGGCACGGCTCTTAGGTGGCGAAGATCGCTCTTGTTACCCACTAGCATGATGACTATGTTGCTGTCTGCGTGGTCCTGCAGCTCCTTCAGCCAGCGCTCCGCATTTTCGTACGTCAGGTGTTTGGCAATGTCATAAACCAGCAGCGCTCCAACAGCTCCGCGGTAGTACCTGGACATCACGAGATCAGACAAACACGTCAGAAACCGAGGACACGACTTGTTCTCGTAACAGCCTGCAGTTTTTAGGCTTCACTGTGTGTGTCACATCCACTCAGCCGGCTCGGACTCGAGCGGCAGCGACTGCACACAAACCAACACTGACGGGCTGTGCTCGCTTCCTCACAGCCTGAGAGGTCTCCACACAGTTCACGCTGGTATACAGAGAGCAGTATGAGCAAAGGCTTCCTGTCCCACAGCAGAAAAGGGACATTCTGGAGTTTAATCACTTCTAATAATGTGCTGACTGACCAGAATTCCTGGACGGAGGCAGGTCCTGATCACCTAATGCAGCCCAGTATGATGAGGCTGTAAGTGACGGTTCTGACAAAGCTGAAATTATATTATAGAACCAGGAAGCACCCCTTATGTCTGTGGGGATGTTATTTATACGCATGTATCTTCAAATATGGAGCGCTGAAATTCACAAACCTTATGACGCTTCCCCGCGACTGCACACTGCTGCTCTGCTTTGTCCCTGCACAGGCTCAAACACAGCTCCTTATTTACAGGCTATTCTCAGTCTGTTCCCAGCTCACTTCCTGACCTACATCCATCAAAAACAGGATGGGAAGTTGTTGTGGTTCCTTCTATCTGTCCCTAAAGCTGCACAATCTTATGGAACTAAGATGCAGGTCATTTTAAATGATCTGGAGCCGTGCTGAGCCTGTTTGAGGCGACTGTGTCCATCACTAACTGATCTTTCAAGTTTATAATTTCAGTTTCTGTGTATTTCACACTTATTGTGTGTATTGTGCTGTGTGCACTCATGTGTGTATTTTTAGTTTAAACTCTGTGTGTCCAAGTCACACCCAGGATTAAGTCGAAAACATTAAAAGGCACACCTGTATTCATACCTGCCCAGAATAGCCTCCATGTCCCTGAACATGCAGTCAGAGCACTGAGACAGGACGGTGTGCAGCACGTGGAGCAAACATGAACCTGAGATGCTCCTGGAGGAGTGCGGTGGATATTCAGTGAGGTTTCTTCTGCTCCACGCTCCACCAGCGTGTCCCTCTGTCACCTCATCAGACACTTAACAAAATCTGCTGAAGTCTCTGGCTCAGATTCAGCTCCATTTTAAATTGGACGAGTTTCTCTGAGAGGAGCTGCTTTGTTTATGGTGCCTATTTAGTTTTCCTGGCACATCATCTTAAGATGGAGACACTCATGATTTCATAATTCCCAGCAGAAATAATAAGATTGTTGCCTCTGTATGGGAAATGAGTGTGAACCAATATGATAAATCAACCTGCAGTTAGAACATTTTGTGCAGCCGTTTATTGGAATAATAAATTAATGATCCTAAATAAATCCTATAGTAACCACTGCTGCCCAGGGCGGGACACCTGCACATCTGCCTGCTTAAATAAAGGTTAAATACAAGGAAAAAAAAAATAAAGAAGGCCCTTTTTCTTTCCTGTCCACATATATGCTTCTTATAACAGCTGCACGTGGAGCTGTGTGGCCCATTACTGTCTGGATCCGAGGATGCACATCTCTGCTCCTGTGTGTAGAAACACAGCAGTGTAACGGTGCTTCCAGAGGCTTCACTCATCAACTCACGCTGAAGTGATAGCTCGGTATCGCTCCTGTCCAGCTGTGTCCCAAATCTGCGCCTTGATGGTCTTGCCCTCTACCTGGATGCTCCGTGTGGCGAACTCCACACCGATGGTGCTCTTGCTCTCCAGGTTGAACTCATTCCGGGTGAAGCGGGACAGCAGGTTGCTCTTCCCTACGCCCGAATCTCCAATAAGCACCACTGCAGGGAAATGAAGAACAAAGCAGGGTCACACAATGTAACGTTCAGTCTGATTGATTGAGCTTATCTTCGTGCTACAGAGAAAAATTCATAAAGAGAATGAACTCCTGTGTCACTGGATATCAGGCGGGTGTGTTTCAGCACCACAGCCCACTTTATGGCTGCAGCTGGGAGAGCAAATCCTCTGCAGACCACGGGTTCAACAGTCCATTATGCCACAAAGACAAAGATGGGTAGATTTTTTTATTCCTTAATTACATCTGATCCTCATTTCTGTTAGACGGCCTGCCTCAACAATGATGCACGTGTGGCTCCCAGCCAAAGCAGAGCAGAAACTCAGGGGACTCCCACCGAGGATACGAAATACCAGAACCACCTGCTCGCCTCAGAAAAACACAGGCACAGCGATCCAGGTGAAACCGCCGACGTGTACTCGTCAAATATGAGGCCGGCACAGCCGTCTGTGACTGAGGGGCAGAGGAACAGACCTGTGTAATAACCACTGTATTACTACGCTGTCCTGCAAACCTTTACTACTGCAAAGTAAAGGTGGGGAGGACGTTCTGGTGCCCGATACATCAATAACAGATGAAATTAGTAAATAATAACAGAATTTAAGACGACAATTACGACTCACAATGAGTTCAGTTTTATTTATACAGCACCAAATCACAACAGCCACCTCCGCGCACCGATGCAAAGAAAGGAGCCACTTACGACGGGCCGGCAGGTTACAGATGTCAGATCTGACGTGGTGCACTGCATGTGTGAAAACTGCTCTTTCTACCTCTTAATTTTAGCTTCTCACAGCAGAAAATTAGGAACCGAAAACATGCAAAACCATCCGAGTGCCAGCCACCTCACACAGCACTTCTCAATGACGTGTTTACACCAAACATTTTATGTGATGCCAACAGAGACGAGCAAAAATTAAAAATATTTCAACAATGAAAACCACTGAGCTGAGACTGAGGACTCCATCAGAAATACAGGACAAGCCTACGGTCGCCAGTCGTGCAGGATTCAGAGTCTCCTCACATAAAAACGATATTAAAACGAGGGGAGCTGGGAAACTGTGACTTCACTCCAGCTCCTCCTCCTGTGGGCTGTTATGGGGGAATATTTGTGCATCTCCAAATCTCCAGTGACTGTACTTGTGTGAATAACACAAGGCTTCGTGTTTGGTGTGAACACACATTAGGGACACCCTCTCTATGACATCATGCAGAGCCAAGAGTGTAAAAAAACGGAGTGTTTAGGGCAGCCTGAAGCCTGAGCCCGTCTCTCACAGGGATCCGCTGACCTCAACAGCAGGTATGTGACACAGAGTAAAGCAAAGCATTTTAGGTAAGCCTGCCGTTAAACAGGCTTTGAATCAGATTAAAAATAGAGGCTGGACGTTCTCCTAAAAATGTGGAACAGACATTATCAGGAAGCATGTTTGTCACTTCCACATTTGTCAGGTGAGTCAGTCTGTGGACAGGAACCTGCCGCCCCGCTCTTAGGTAACAGGAACTTGTTTGGAAAGTTGAAACTGCATGAACTAATCAACCAAAGCATCTGCTCTTATATTTCAGCAATGCTGCTCGTTTGAAAATGAAACCCTGTGTTCGAGTGTTACTAACACGAGACAGACCGAAGCAGAACCCGGTCCACGGTTTCCCAGCTTAGTCAGACATTTGGGAATAATGAAAATGTGGGATGTACACGGGGAGAACAGGGTGGTTCTCCAGGGCATCAAAAAAGGTGACAATGTTACTCCGAGTTCTCCATTTTGTCTTGCACAAAAGATCTTGGGCGGAGTACTAGAAATCATTATGCAACCTTTCTGGGCCTCGCTCTGCCATCAGACAGGTAATGCCGTTGCTGCATTACACACCCATTCACTCACCTATTGTTGAGCTTGAATGCTTCAGAAAAAAAGATATGACAGCCCTCTATTATAGTGTACAATCCTGCAGCCAGTGATGCCGGCTGGCCTGACTGTGGGAGTGAAGAATGGAGCTAAATGATACTGAGAACAGAGTCTGTCTGTTCAGGGACATTAATTGATGTAATGATATAGAATAAAAAGTAACTACCAGGATTTTTCTTGTTCCGTCTTCCCCCAAAGAACCGTAATAAAATATTTAACACGTTTTTAAAGGAGGGCTCATTTATTGCTTTTAAATGCCCACAAATAAAGGAAATCAAAGAGTTTCATGTTCAGTGACTGACTGACCTAAATATATGCAGACCAGTCCTGCTTACAGACATCATCACACACCCCAAAAAGACACATTAAATGGTCAATTCCTTCATTTCTACTCAGGTGCCAGTGTTTACCGCAGAAAGCTGGAAGAGGTGCCCTCTATGTGAGCAGAATAAATGCTCTTTTAATCTGACGGCCGAGATTAGAAAAGTGTCGAGATAAATATGAAATGTGCTGTTACTGAGAAACAGAGGTGAAGTGGCACAAAGACAGACTCACACGTGTCAAGGAAAGAGGTGCCGCGGGAGAGCAGGATGACTTCCTGTGTGAGCTCTGTCAGTATGAAAATGCTCGTGTGACTCACTGAGAGCTCGCCCAGCTCGACTCACGCTGTCCCACAGCAAGGTGCAGAAGGAGCAGCCGCCTTTCCTGCTTTCACAAACTTATCGGTGTCCTCGCACTGCTGCTCATTACTCTGATTAAAACCACGGCCACTGCACCTGAGGAGGGTGAGTCAGTGAGTCAGCCAGCAAATCTTGCCTGTCCACTGATGAAGAGCGACTCTGAGGCCCATTCCTGCAGGTATTTCCAGTTTGACAACACGTGTCTGCTTAGTCTTCTATATTTAAAAAATCCTGCGTGCTTCATTCACCATTAGTGATGATAAGGCATAACTCTGAACAGCCGCTTTGACCGGGGAGCCACACCAACACGATCACGCCCTCTTCCTCAGATCCAGTGCATTTGGTACTGAACGCTGTGGGAAAGTCCTTCCCTTCCCTAAAACATGACATTTTTCTTTTTATGATGCACTAACCATATAAATATGTCTCCTTCACACAAAGGAAAAGGCTCACGGCGAAGGAGCATTAGTGCTGATTTCTTTGTCATGAATAGTAAACATATGTAAACATGCAGGAAGTGACAGACATGTCAACAAAAATGTTTCCTCCTCTTCCTCGAGGCTCGTAAACATTTAATGCCATATATGTTATATATTATATGATAGTGTATGTTTGTCCAGCCCTCTGTTCTTAAGCCCTTCAGACATCTACAGAGCAGCACATATTTATATTTCAGGGGACGTACATTTTAAATATTATCTGCACACACTGCAGGAAGTGAAGTAGAAATACTCCAGGGATCTTCCTTTGGTGGGGGGCCTTTTTGCCCATATCAACACTAAACTGTATTATTTGAAGTAGAAACTGTTGTTTGTGTCCTCTGTGCTTAGGCTTTCAGACGTCTGACAGAGCAAAAATTACAACAAATTAAGCCATCCAAAGCAAAGACGTGTAATTTCAGGGTATCCTGAGAGATCCCGGAGCGTATCAGGAACTTGTAATGATCAGTTAGCGGTGTAACTGTTAGCGAAAGCGCCTTTCTTTAAACTTCCTGTACAGTCAGACTCCTAAAGCCTGAAGTCCTTAAACTTGAGCCTCATCTTATGTTGGCCAGCGCCGCATCCCCAGATGATTGCATCATGGGCCTGCGAGATGCTGCCTAGCGCCGTCCCCGGGTCCTGTGAGCTGCCTCCGGCTGCGGCAGTCTACACGTCCCCTTCAGAACTTCAGCTCCGACTCAAAGCGCTCAAAGTTACAGGTCGACGCAGGTGTCGTCGTGTCTACGTGGGACAAACGTCTCCGTGGTTCGGTGCGCAGCTCGGCATCAAATGACACTCGCTCGCAGGTGAAGCGCAAACGTAGCCGACTGGCTTCAGGTTAACGGCCGCTTACCTTTGAAAAGATAGTCATACTCGTCTTCTCTGTTGCTCATAGTTTCTCCGCTCCTGTTTACCCGGAACAAACTTCTGGCGTATTCAGTTTGTCTTCGACAGCGACCTCGGAGACGGTGCTCGCTCAGACACGACGAGGCTGACTGTGTGCCAGGCTAACGCGGCGCTGCCACATTAACTATATACAACAACTCCGAGCCGGAAAGTTTCGCCTCCTCTTCCTCACTCTCTGTCACTTGCCATAACCGAGGCTGCGACGTAACGTCGATTCCTAAGTCCCGCCCCCTTGCTCGCTCCCAGTGGTCAATAGTCGAACGACACCTGTCACGGGCGTTGATCTGATTGGTCTGCCGTGCTGTCGCTCACGATTTAGTCGCCGGTCGTTAACTGGGATGACGTCTGCAGCCCGGAGCCGCAACAGGTAAAACCGAGCCTCAGACGTTAGCACGAAGATATCTGCCCTGTTTCAGATGGAAAAATGCGACTTTCCCCTCATGGGTATTTCAAATGGTAATAACATATAAGCACATCCTGTTCAGGTTTATTTACATCATCTCTAAGTCCTTGTATACTGTAAGGTAACTATGATATCAGAGGGAGAGCCCAACATTATCCAGCCTCAGGTTTTGCCCAGCTGGCAGACAGCACTGTGTGATATAAGAGCCAAGAGCTCTCCAGGAAGACAAATGAGATCACATCTAGCAGGTACCTGGGCGGCATTTTTTAAATAGGGCTGACACAGAACCAGTCAGCTGGGCACATGGGAAATTAGAAGATTCTGGCAGTGATAAATGCCTACCAAACCACAATTAATCAAAATTCAGTGGATTATTAGGATTTCACTGACGAAAGACCACAGTTATTACACAGTTATTACACAGTTATTAAAGCGTTATTAAAACTTTCAGTTACAGTACAGCTATGTCACAGTTTGCAGAGTGAGTTTGCATGTTTCAGTTTAGTTTTTATTCTGCTTGGTTTTAGTTTAATTTTTATTAGTTTCAGTTTATTTATTTAATCTGTACTCCTGAGATTAACCAGTTGAGAGCATGGACAGGCCCAGCCCATTTACCTATTATTAAAATATAAATCTACTCTTATCTTAGCTATAGATAAAGTGATTAAAACCATCTCCAGCTGCAACATGTGATGTGATGTACACATCAATAAATCAGTGGTTTTGAACCAGTGATATATGATTCTGCATGAGTACTTTTACTTTAGGTACTTGAGTTTTGATGCTAAAATCTGCACTATGAAGCTTTTAAGTAGAATTATGATTAGTAGAATTAGATTTTTTTTTTCATGTAATACCATAGGTATTAAGTCATGGGGCTTCCCATGAGCCTGAAATCATGTTCAGTGTTATTTCTGATCAAATGTTCAGATTTCCTGTGGGCCTTTTTATTGATCCCACCCTTTAAATAAGCCTGGAAATGGCCCTGACATGTAACTGTCACATATAAAGCTCAGTGATGCAGACACTCTGGAAACATAAAGAAATGTACAACATTTATTTTCTACATGCACATCAGAGCCAAATGGTTAATAATACACAGTGTAAGTACATGAACCAGCAGTTAGGGAGGTTCTCCTGAAATTCCAGAGTATTAATCAACAATATGTTCAGATAAGATTTCACTGCCTTATTTTATTTTTAATTTACATTGTGGTCAGAGCCATGAAACCAGATATGAACTGATCAGCTGATACCCAGAGTGTTTGATAAGAGTTGTTATGGTTTGTCAGGCCCTACCTTCACATATAACAGCTGATTTGGGAACACATCAGCCTTTGGTAGAGGTCTGCACACTTGTTCTCTGCATGCATCATCGTTCTGGCCACCGCTGATTGGCTCAGTTAATTACCTGAGCCCAGCCAGAGGAAAGAAGATATGCTTGAAAAGGTTGCCCTGACCCACTCTGTTAGACGGATGTGCCGCCATACGGCTGAAATTCATTTGTGGTTTTCCCCCAGAACTTTTTCCACGTGTTAGTGTCTTCATATCTATTAATGCTGAAGTTTCTGAAATTTTCAGACCTGATTTCCTGTGAGGTGACGACCCTCGGTGCAGCGAAGCGTTCCATGTGGATGAACGAGAAGCCTGAATCAGAAACAGACTTCAGTTCTTCCGTTTTAATACTTTGGCTCAGAGAGTTTCCATAGAGCTGAGCTCACTATGAGGACTGATGTCACTTTAATAGTATGTGCTACTGTGATTAAAAACTACTGTTTCATTGGCAAATGATAAGCCTTAATAATGTTTTTGAGGCCAGTGTGCCAGAAGCTGCGGTTCCTCTGGCTTCATAAGCAGGTCAGTCCTCACAGACCCCTGAGTTAGAATGAGGCTTAAAAGCAATGAAGACAGACGAGTGCAGAAGGGAAGTCTGTGGATAGTTTCCACATTCACAACAACTCTATGCATTTTTTAACTGTCTCTGCTGTTTGGATGACAAAGAGCACCGATGAAGGAGGCTGCAGCCACGAGCCGTCTGCTCGGCCTCATCTCGCTGAGCTGGACCTCTTTACTAGGTTTGTGCTGTTTGTGCATGTTGGAGCATTTTAAGGGAATCATGTATCTGTGTATGTGCGCTGGACCCTTATGGATGCAGCTTAACCAGCTTCTCAGCATTATTTTATAACATAGTTCTCCATCTCCTCTTCAAAACGTGGCTCCAAGAAAGCAGCACGGTAACAGCCAAAATGCTAACGTCAGATCTGAAGAGGTCCACAGCTAATGAGTGACATCACAGTGGCTACATCCATCATTCTTTTTTTACTGTGATGAATAAAAGGTAAGGGTCGCTGGTTCAAATCCAGGCTGGCTGGGGCCTTTCTGTGTGGAGGTTCTCCCCATGACTGTACTGGTTCTCTCCAGGTGGTCTGGCTTTCTCCCTCAGTCCAAAGACATGCTTGTTAGTTACAGCGATGATGCTAAATTGGCCGTAAGTGTGAATGTGAGTGTGAATGGTGTCTCTCTCTGTCTGTTAACCCTGTGGATGACTCTTCCAGGATGTACCCCGCCTACTGCCCTGTGACAGCTGGGATAGGCTCCATCTCCCTGGGAACGCTGAGTTGGAAAACATGGACGGATTGACTGTGGTAGTCACAATAAAGTCCTTGATTGCTGCAGACACTTAGTAAAACCACAGATGTTACAAAAGGACGCAGCCTCAGCGTCTAAACAGTGAAGTCATGTCAGAGGTACCTTAAGCCTGCATTCTACCTAATGGCCACCAGGAGGCAACTCCTCTGAGCTCTCCTTCAATAGCAGCTTATGAGAAAATGATCCTGCGGCTCACCTGAGTTCCTACTTCAACTTTAAACATTTTCCTCATAGGTTTATGGTCTCAGGCTCTAGCTTGAAGTCTTATTATTTGTGGATTACAATAAAGGTTTCAGGTGTGACCTCTTGCTGTGTCCAGTTCACAACACCGAGATGGCGACGGCCAAAATACTCAGCTCAGAACCTCAGAACAGAACTTCACTGATCAGTGGGCGGTGTGGTGGTGGCCACGCCCATCTTATGCTCTTATACACTCACTGGACACATTATTAGGTACACCTTGCTTGTATCAGTTTGGACCTCCTTTTCTTTTGTGGCAGCGTAGATTCATCACGGCGCTGGAAGCATTCCTCAGAGAAGTTCGCCCACAGTGACATGATAGCATCACACAGCTGCTGCAGGTTTATCAGCTGCACATCCATGATACAACTCTCCTGTTCCCCCACATCCTTAACTGTGGAGGCTGTTGGAGTACAGTGGGGGTCACTGTCATGTTCAAGAAAGCAGTGTGAGGTGATGTGAGCTTTGAGATATGGTGTGTTTTGTGGTCATGAAGTGATAGAGTTTGTTATAAGACACAAAAAGCACACAGTAGGTAATTTGTCTCCATTTATTTCTCAACAGAAGTGCAATCAGCCTCCTCACAGATAATCAGCTGGAGCACACGCTGCTGCTTTAGGGAAAAACACTGAAACCTGCCATGATATGTCTCCAATTTCCTGGATGGATTATAAATAATCTGACATGTAGCACAGTTTACTTTCACCTTTGACCTTTGTTCAGTAGTGAAGAAGATTCTCAAAAGACTGCTGGTGGTTTCCAGCTACAGCCGTTCACATTTTCAAATGCATCTTACCACCATGCAGACAATACAGCTCTTAAATCAGTCAACTTAAAGTTGCAACACTAAAGCCAGAACCACTTATATCGCTGCCTGAAGTTGCCTCCATCAAACTCCAGCTCAGGGCCGCAGCTGAAGGAGGGGTTTCCCACCCTGAGGCCCCCGGGCTCCTGAAGGATGGTGGGATCAAATGTTCCTGCAGCAGGGCCTCTCCTCTGTGCTCTCTGGTTTAGGGCTGTTCAGGGACACCGCGCTCACGGTGCCTCGCACCACTCCCTTACTGCTTGCCTTCTTGTGAATTTCTAATGGCATGAAGTCGACATACATAATTACATCATGATGCCACAGAAAGAAAAGCAAATTACACAAGCAGTAATACCGTGCTTCAAAAGCCACCACAGCAGTAACTTTTTCCCACTGATGGGGTGTCACTGCCCAAGCTAGGACTAGATCCATGCATTTCCACCATAATAAAATCAGCTCGCACTCTTAGGTCTGAGTTCCTGTCTGTGCCATGCATCTGTCTGAGGACTGGGGGCGACTGATGGTGGCTGAAGGCTCACAGCTCTGGTTTCTGCAGATTCTTATAAAAGGCAGCTCCATACATACAGTCATGTGAAAAAGACACACATGACTCCACACGCACGTTCCACATGTGCAGCCATGTGAAACACTAAATGTTTCAATAGTTTTCTTTAACCAGTCACTTTCTGTATGATGTTGTGAATCTTTCACATTGTTGTGGAGACATTTTCAGCCTTCTTCGTTGTGTTGCTTCAGTTCAGTGAGGTTTGTGGGTGTTTATGCACGACTCTTAAAGTCCCGCCACAGTGTTTCAGTCTGGTTTGTTCTTTTTTTTCCCAAACCGCCCATATTTGTTCAGCCTTTTTCTAATTATGAACTTTAACATTTAACATGCTGACTGCAGAGTCTCAGCTCTTTGGGAGTTTCACTCCTGGGATGATTGGCATTTGCCTTAAATATTTTCCATGGATAACCTTTCTAACTGTGGAATAATGGAGCTTAAATATTCTGGAAATGTGCTAACACACACCTGAATGCTCCAGACCAGCAAGCCCATCAGCAGCACCTGCCCCCCCCCCCAATGCTATGCAGGTAGAAAGCATGTGAAATCTTTCTTTATTACACGACTGTATCTGATTACTCAGCAGAACTCAGTTCTACTTTTATTTCATTCTTGGTTCCAACTGTCTTTCATTTACTGTCTTTCCATCTATCCATTGTCCTCCACTTAGTATTTTCAGGGTTTTGTGTGTGGTGTGTGTGGGGTGGGGGGGGGGGGGGGGGGCTGGAGCCTATTCCAGCTGACTAGGGCCAGAGGCGGGGTCACCAGCCTGTTGGCCAACACAGAGACAAACAACCATTCACGCCTATGGTGACCAATGAACCTAACCCCAGGAGGAAACCATGCAGACACGGGGAGAACATGAGAGACCTCGGCCAAGGTGGAATCGAACCAGGACCTTGTAGCTGTGAGGCAGCAGTACTAACCACCACTCCACTGTGCCGCCCTGTTTACTGTCTTTTTAGTTGTATTTAAATCATTTTAAGCTTTTTTACTGCATAATTTTTGTGTTGTTTTAACTTTAGATTTTTATTTTTGGCCTTCTTGTTTCTCTTTCACATTTGTTTGAGTTTGTCTTCTGTGAAGCACTTCTCTGTGAAAAGCAACATATAAATAAAAGCATTTGACTTCCTGCTGTTTTTGGAACAAAAGTCAGACAGAGGAACTGACCATGGGGTGGAAAAAGAGGTAAGAGTAAAGCTAATGTACACATAATAAATGTACAGAAACACTAAACATATCAACAAAAGAAACATATGAAGCACGTAAAGGAAGAATTACCTGTTAAGACACTGTTGAATGCTGCTTCCACATTTGTGGAGTCCAAGGCCGAAGTTTCCAGGAATAAAAGGCCGTTCTTCTCTGTGATGATAATAATACAGATGTTGTTCATTAAATTCACATCTGTGATTTTCTACTTTGTCAGATTTTGCC